>NC_086451.1:187472179-187772179 GCF_028390025.1 Pseudophryne corroboree | reverse complement strand
GTTTATGTCCAGTGATCCTACCATATAACTCCAGTGGTACTAATGTATAATTCCAGTGGTACTGGCGTATTAATCCACTGATCCTGCCGTATAATTCCAGTGGTACTGGCGTATAAATTTAGTGATCCTGACGTATAATTCCAGTGGTACTGACATATAATTCCAGTCATCCTGCCGTAAAATTCCAGTGATACTCTCGTATAATTCCAGTGGTACTGGTGTATAATTCCAGTCCATTGATACTGCCATATATGTCCAGTGGTACTGCAATATAAATCCAATGATCCTGCCATATAATTCCAGTGGTAGTGGCATTTAAATACAGTAATCCTGTTTAATTTCATTGGTACTGCCGTATAATTCCAGTTATCCTGCCGTTTATTCCAGTGGTACTGGCATTTAAATCCAGTGATCCTGCTGTAAATTTCCAGTGGTACTGGCGTATAATTCCAGTGATCCTGCCATATAATTCCAGTGGTACTGGCATATAAATCCTGTGATCTTGCCATATAATTCCTGTGGTACTGGTGTATAACTCCAGTGATCCTGCCGTATAATGCCAGTTGTACTGGCGTATAAATCCAGTGATATAAGTCCAGTTCATTGATCCTGCCATATATGTCCAGTGGTCCTGCCATATAAGTCTAGTAGTAGTGCCATATAATTTCAGTGATCCTGCTGTATAACTCCAGTGGTACTGACGTATAAATCCAGTCCAGTGATACTGCCATACATGTTCAGTGGTACTTCCAAATAACTCCAGTAATCTTGCTGTATAATTCCAGTGGTACTGACAAGTTAATCCAGTGATCCTGCCATATAAATCCAGTGGTACTGGTGTATAAATCCAGTAATACAGCCATATATATCCAGTTATCCTGACGTATAATTCCAGTGGTACTAATGTATAAGCAAATTCCAGTGATACTCGCATATATATCCAGTGATCCTACTGTATAATCCCAGTGAAACTGGTGTATAATTCCAGTGATCCTGCCATATAAATCCAGTAGTACTGTCATATAAATCCAGTAATCCTGCCGTATAATTACAGTTGTACTGGCGTATAACTCCAGTCCAGTGATACTGCCATATATTGTATGTCCAGTGGTACTGACGTATAAATCCAGTGGTACTGGCATATAAATCCAGTGATCCTGCCGTATAATTCCAGCTGTACTGGCATATAACTCCAGTCCAGTGATACTGCCGTATATGTCCAGTGGAACTTCCAAATAATTCCAGTGATCTTGCTGTATAATTCCAGTGGTACTGACAAATAAATCCAGTGATCCTGCCATATAATTCCAATGGTACTGTCATATAAATCCAGTAATACTGCCGTATATGTCCAGTGATCCTGCCATATAATTCCAGTGGTACTAACGTATATATCAAATCCAGTGATCCTGCTGTATAATTCCTGTGATACTGGTGTATAATTCCAGTAATCCTGCCGTATAAATCCAGTGGTACTGGCATATAAATCCAGTGATCCTGCTGTATAATTAAAATTGTACTGGTGTATAACTCCAGTCCAGTGATACTGCCATATATGTCCAGTTGTACTGCCGTATAAATCCAGTGGTACTGGCATATAAATCCAATGATCCTGCCTTATAAATCTAGTGGTACTGGCGTATAAATCCAGTGATCCTGTCGTATAATTCCAGTGGTGCTGGCATATAAATCCAGTACAGTGATACTGCCGTATATGTCCAGTGGTACTGCCGTATAAGTCTAGTGGTACTGGCGTAAAAGTCCAGTGATCCTTCCGTATAATTACAGTGGTACTGGCATATAATTCCAGTGATCCTGCCATATAATTCCAGTGGTACTGGCGTAAAAGTCCAGTGATCCTGCTGTATAATTCCAGTGGTACTGCTGTATTCTTCCAGTGATCCTGCCGTATAATTCCAGTGGTACTGGCGTATAATTCTAGTGATCCTGCCATATAATTCCAGTAGTACTGCCGTGTAAATCCAGTGATCATGCCATATAATTCCAGTGGTACTGACATATAATTCCAGTGATCCTGCTGTATAATTTCAGTGGTACTGGCGTATAAATCCAGTCCAGTGATACTGGCGTATATGTCCAGTGGTACTGCCGTATAAGTTTAGTTGTAATGACGTACAATTCCAGTGATCCTGCCGTATAATTCCAGTGGTACTGTCGTATAAATCCAGTGATCCTGCCGTATAATTCCAGTGTTACTGGAATATATGTCCAGTGATCCTGCCGTATAACTACAGTGGTACTAATGTATAATTCCAGTGATCCTGCCATATAATTCCAGTGGTACTGACATATAATTCCAGTGATCCTGCCATAAAATTCCAGTGATACTGCCGTATAATTCCAGTGGTACTGGTGTATAAATCCAGTCAATTGATACTGCCATATATGTTCAGTGGTACTGCCATATAAATCCAATGATCCTGCCGTTTAATTCCAGTGGTACTGGCATATAACTCTAGTCCAGTGATACTGCCGTATATGTCCAGTGGTACTTCCGAATAATTCCATTGATCTTGCTGTATAATTCCAGTGGTACTGACAAATAAATCCAGTGATGCTGCCATGTAATTCCAGTGGTACTGATGTATAAATCCAGTAATACTGCCGTATATGTCCAGTGATCCTGCCGTATAATTACAGTGGTACTTATGTATAACTCAAGTCCAGTGATCCTGCTGTATAATTCCAATAATCCTGCCGTATAAATCCAGTGGTACTGGCATATAAATCCAGTGATCCTGCCAAATAATTAATGTTGTACTGGCATGTAACTCCAGTCCAGTGATACTGCCATATATGTCTAGTGGTACTGCTGTATAAATCCAGTGGTACTGCCGTATAATTCCAGTGATTCTGTCGTATAATTTTAGTAGAACTGGCGCATTAATCCAGTGATCCTGCCGTATAATTCTAGTGGTACTGGCATATAAATCCAGTGATCCTGCCCTATCATTCCAGTGGTACTGGTGTATAAATCCAGTGATATAAATCCAGTTCAGTGATAATGCCGTATATGTCCAGTGATACTGCCGTATATGTCCAGTGGTACTGACGTATAAGTTTAGTGGTGGTGAAGTATAATTCCAGTGATCCTGCTCTATAACTCCAGTGGTACTGACGTATAAATCCAGTCCAGTGATACTGCCATATATGTCCAGTGGTACTTCCGAATTTTTCCAGTGAACTTGCTGTATAATTACAGTGGTACTGACAAATAAATCCAGTGATCCTGCCATATAATTCCAGTGGTACTGTCATATAAATCCAGTAATACTGCCGTATATATCCTGTTGTATAATTCCAGTGGTACTAACGTATAAGTAAAATCCAGTGATACTGGAACATAAATCCAGTTATACTGCTGTATAATTCCTGTGATACTGGTGTATAACTCCAGTACAGTGATACTGCCACATATATCCAGTTGTACTGCCATATAAATCCAGTGGTACTGGCATTTAAATCCAATTATCCTGCTTATAAATCCAGTGGTACTGCCGTATAAATCCAGTAATCCTGACATATAATTCCACTGGTACTGGCATATAAATCCAGTTCAGTGATACTGCCGTATATGTCCAGTGTTACTGCCGTATAAGTCTAGTGGTAGTGCCGTATAATTCCAGTGATCCTTCCGTATAATTACAGTGGTACTGGCGTATAATTCCAGTGATCCTGCCATATAATTCCAGTAGAATTGGCGTAAAACTCCAGTGATCCTGCCGAATAATTCCAGAGGTTCTGCTGTATACTTCCAGTGATCCTGCCGTATAATTACAGTGTTACTGGCGTATAATTCTAGTGATCCTGCCATATAATTCCAGTAGTACTGGCGTGTAAGTCCAGTGATCATGCCATATAATTCCAGTTATACTGTCATATAATTCCAGTGATTTTTCCGTATAATTCCAGTGGTACTGGCGTATAAATCCAGTCCAGTGATACTGCCGTATATGTCCAGTGGTACTGCCTTATAAGTTTAGTTGTAATGACGTACAATTCCAGTGATCCTGCCGTATAATTCCAGTGGTACTGTCATATAATTCCAGTGATCCTGCTACAAAATTCCAGTTGTACTGGTTTATAAATCAAGTGATCCTGCTGTATAATAACAGTGGTACTGGCGTTTATGTCCAGTAATCCTGCCATATAACTCCAGTGGTACTAATGTATAATTCCAGTGGTACTGGCATATTAATCCAGTGATCCTGCCGTATAATTCCAGTGGTACTGGTGTATAAATTTAGTGATCCTGACATATAAATCCAGTGGTACTGACATATAATTCCAGTGATCCTGCCGTAAAATTCCAGTGATACTGTCGTATAATTCCAGTGGTACTGGTGTATAAATCCAGTCCATTGATACTGCCATATATGTCCAGTGGTACTGCCATATAAATCAAATGATCCTGCCGTATAATTCCAGTGGTACTGGCATGTAACTCTAGTCCAGTGATACTGCCGTATATGTCCAAAGGTGCTGCCGTATAAATCCAGTGGTACTGCCATATAATTACAGTGATCCTGCCATATAATTCCAGTGGTAGTGGCATTTAAATACAGTAATTCTTTTTAATTTCATTGGTACTGCCGTATAATTCCAGTGATCCTGCCGTTTATTCCAGTGGTACTGGCATATAAATCCAGTGATCCTGCTGTAAATTTCCAGTGGTACTGGCGTATAATTCCAGTGATCCTGCCATATAATTCCAGTGGTACTGGCATATAAATCCTGTGATCTTGCCATATAATTCCAGTGGTACTGGTGTATAAATCCAGTGATATAAGTCCAGTTCATTGATCCTGCCGTATATGTCCAGTGGTACTGCCGTATAAGTCTAGTAGTAGTGCCATATAATTTTAGTGATCCTGCTGTATAACTCCAGTGGTACTGACGTATAAATCCAGTCCAGTGATACTGCGTACATGTTCAGTGGCCCTTCCAAATAATTCCAGTAATCTTGCTGTATAATTCCAGTGGTACTGACAAATTAATCCAGTGATCCTGCCATATAATTCCAGTGGTACTGGTGTATAAATCCAGTAATACTGCCATATATATCCAGTTATCCTGCCATATAATTACAGTGGTACTAATGTATAAGCAAATTCCAGTGATATTGGCATATATATCCAGTGATCCTGCTGTATAATTCCAGTGATACTGGTGTATAATTCCAGTGATCCTGCCGTATAAATCCAGTGGTACTGTCATATAAATCCAGTAATCATGCCATATAATTCCAGTTGTACTGGAGTATAACTCCAGTCCAGTGATACTGCCATATATTGTATGCCCAGTGGTACTGACGTATAAATCCAATGATCCTGCCGTATAATTCCAGTGGTACTGGTGTATAACTCTAGTCCAGTGATACTGCCGTATATGTCCAGTGGTACTTCCGAATAATTCCAGTGATCTTGCTGTATAATTCCAGTGGTACTGACAAATAAATCCAGGGATCCTGCCATATAATTCCAGTGGTACTGATGTATAAATCCAGTAACACTGCCGTATATGTCCAGTGATCCTTTTGTATAATTCCAGTGGTACTGCTGTATTCTTCCAGTGATCCTGCCGTATAATTCCAGTGGTACTGGCGTATAATTCTAGTGATCCTGCCATATCATTCCAGTGGTACTGGCGTGTTAATCCAGTGATCATGCCATATAATTCCAGTGGTACTGACATATAATTCCAGTGATCCTGCCGTATAATTCCAGTGGTACTGGCGTATAAATCCAGTCCAGTGATACTGCTGTATATGTCCAGTGGTACTGCCATATAAATTTAGTTGTAATGACGTACAATTCCAGTGATCCTGCCGTATAATTCCAGTGGTACTGTCGTATAATTCCAGTGAACCTGCTATATAATTCCAGTGGTACTGGCATATAACTCTATTCCAGTGAAACTGCCGTATATGTCCAGTGGTACTTCCGAATAATTCCAGTTTTCTTGCTGTATATTTCCAGTGGTACTGCCAAATAAATCCAGTGAACCTGCCATGTAATTCCAGTGGTACTGATGTATAAATCCAGTAATACTGCCGTATATGTCCAGTGATCCTGCCGTATAATTACAGTGGTACTTATGTATAACTCAAGTCCAGTGATCCTGCTGTATAATTCCAGTAATCCTGCCGTATAAATCCAATGGTACTGGCATATAAATCCAGTGATCCTGCCAAATAATTCATGTTGTACTGGCATGTAACTCCAGTCCAGTGATACTGCCATATATGTCCAGTGTTACTGCCGTATAAATCCAGTGATCCTGCAGTATAATTCTAGTGGTACTGGCAAATAAATCCAGTGATCCTGCCCTATGATTCCAGTGGTACTGGTGTATAAATCCAGTGATCTAAATCCAGTTCAGTGATAATGCCGTATATGTCCAGTGATACTGCCGTATATATCCAGTGGTACTAACGTATAAGTCTAGCGGTAGTGCCGTATAATTCCAGTGATCCTGCTCTATAACTCCAGTGGTACTGACGTATAAATCCAGTCCAGTGATACTGCCATATATGTCCAGTGGTACTTCCGACTATTTCCAGTGATATTGTATAATTCCAGTGGTACTGACAAATAAATCCAGTGATCCTGCCATATAATTCCAGTGGTACTGTCATATAAATCCAGTAATACTGCCGTATATGTCCAGTGATCCTGTTGTATAATTCCAGTGGTACTAACGTATAAGTAAAATCCAGTGATACTGTCATATAAATCCAGTGATACTGCTGTATAATTCCTGTGATACTGGTGTATAATTCCAGTAATCCTGCCGTATAAATCCAGTGGTACTGGCATATAAATCCAGTGATTCTGCTGTATAATTCCATTTGTACTGGCGTATAACTCCAGTACAGTGATACTGCCACATATGTCCAGTTGTACTGCCATGTAAATCCAGTGGTACTGGCATATAAATCCAATGATCCTGCCTTATAAATCCAGTGGTACTGGCGTATAAATCCAGTGATCCTGACATATAATTCCACTGGTTCTGGCATATAAATCCAGTTCAGTGATACTGCCGTATATGTCCAGTGTTACTGCCGTATAAGTCTAGTGGTAGTGCCGTATAATTCCAGTGATCCTTCTGTATAATTACAGTGGTACTGGCGTATAATTCCAGTGATCCTGCCATATAATTCCAGTAGAACTGGCGTAAAATTCCAGTGATCCTGCCGTATAATTCCAGAGGTACTGCTGTATACTTCCAGTGATCCTGCCGTATAATTCCAGTATTACTGGCGTATAATTCTAGTGATCCTGCCATATAATTCCAGTAGTACTGGCGTGTAAATCCAGTGATTTTGCCGTATAATTCCAGTGGTACTGGCGTATAAATCCAGTCCAGTGATACTGCCGTATATGTCCAGTGGTACTACCTTATAAGTTTAGTTTTAATGACGTACAATTCCAGTGATCCTGCCGTATAATTCCAGTGGTACGGTCATATAATTCCAGTGATCCTGCTACAAAATTCCAGTTGTACTGGTTTATAAATCCAGTGATCCTGCTGTATAATTCCAGAGGTACTGGCGTTTATGTCCAGTGATCCTGCCATATAACTCCAGTGGTACTAATGTATAATTCCAGTGGTACTGGCGTATTAATCCACTGATCCTGCCGTATAATTCCAGTGGTACTGGCGTATAAATTTAGTGATCCTGACGTATAATTCCAGTGGTACTGACATATAATTCCAGTCATCCTGCCGTAAAATTCCAGTGATACTGTCGTATAATTCCAGTGGTACTGGTGTATAAATCCAGTCCATTGATACTGCCATATATGTCCAGTGGTACTGCAATATAAATCCAATGATCCTGCCATATAATTCCAGTGGTAGTGGCATTTAAATACAGTAATCCTGTTTAATTTCATTGGTACTGCCGTATAATTCCAGTTATCCTGCCGTTTATTCCAGTGGTACTGGCATTTAAATCCAGTGATCCTGCTGTAAATTTCCAGTGGTACTGGCGTATAATTCCAGTGATACTGCCATATAATTCCAGTGGTACTGACATATAAATCCTGTGATCTTGCCATATAATTCCTGTGGTACTGGTGTATAACTCCAGTGATCCTGCCGTATAATGCCAGTTGTACTGACGTATAAATCCAGTGATATAAGTCCAGTTCATTGATCCTGCCATATATGTCCAGTGGTCCTGCCATATAAGTCTAGTAGTAGTGCCATATAATTTCAGTGATCCTGCTGTATAACTCCAGTGGTACTGACGTATAAATCCAGTCCAGTGATACTGCCATACATGTTCAGTGGTACTTCCAAATAACTCCAGTAATCTTGCTGTATAATTCCAGTGGTACTGACAAATTAATCCAGTGATCCTGCCATATAAATCCAGTGGTACTGGTGTATAAATCCAGTAATACAGCCATATATATCCAGTTATCCTGACGTATAATTCCTGTGGTACTAATGTATAAGCAAATTCCAGTGATACTCGCATATATATCCAGTGATCCTACTGTATAATCCCAGTGAAACTGGTGTATAATTCCAGTGATCCTGCCATATAAATCCAATAGTACTGTCATATAAATCCAGTAATCCTGCCGTATAATTACAGTTGTACTGGCGTATAACTCCAGTCCAGTGATACTGCCATATATTGTATGTCCAGTGGTACTGACGTATAAATCCAGTGGTACTGGCATATAAATCCAGTGATCCTGCCGTATAATTCCAGCTGTACTGGTATATAACTCCAGTCCAGTGATACTGCCGTATATGTCCAGTGGAACTTCCAAATAATTCCAGTGATCTTGCTGTATAATTCCAGTGGTACTGACAAATAAATCCAGTGATCCTGCCATATAATTCCAGTGGTACTGTCATATAAATCCAGTAATACTGCCGTATATGTCCAGTGATCCTGCCATATAATTCCAGTGGTCCTAACGTATATATCAAATCCAGTGATCCTGCTGTATAATTCCTGTGATACTGGTGTATAATTACAGTAATCCTGCCTTATAAATCCAGTGGTACTGGCATATAAATCCAGTGATCCTGATGTATAATTAAAATTGTACTGGTGTATAACTCCAGTCCAGTGATACTGCCATATATGTCCAGTTGTACTGCCATATAAATCCAGTGGTACCGGCATATAAATCCAATGATCCTGCCTTATAAATCCAGTGGTACTGGTGTATAAATCCAGTGATCCTGTCGTATAATTCCAGTGGTGCTGGCATATAAATCCAGTACAGTGATACTGCCGTATATGTCCAGTGGTACTGCCGTATAAGTCTAGTGGTACTGGCGTAAAAGTCCAGTGATCCTTCCGTATAATTACAGTGGTACTGGCATATAATTCCAGTGATCCTGCCATATAATTCCAGTGGTACTGGCGTAAAAGTCCAGTGATCCTGCTGTATAATTCCAGAGGTACTGCTGTATTCTTCCAGTGATCCTGCCGTATAATTCCAGTGGTACTGGCGTATAATTCTAGTGATCCTGCCATATCATTCCAGTAGTACTGGCGTGTAAATCCAGTGATCATGCCATATAATTCCAGTGGTACTGACATATAATTCCAGTGATCCTGCCGTATAATTCCAATGGTACTGGTGTATAAATCCAGTCCAGTGATACTGCCGTATATGTCCAGTGGTACTGCCGTATAAATTTAGTTGTAATGACGTACAATTCCAGTGATCCTGCTATATAATTCCAGTGGTACTGTCTTATAAATCCAGTGATCTTGCCGTATAATTCCAGTGTTACTGGAATATATGTCCAGTGATCCTGCCGTATAACTCCAGTGGTACTAATGTATAATTCCAGTGATCCTGCCATATAATTCCAGTGGTAATGCCATATAATTCCAGTAATCCTGCCATAAAATTCCAGTGATACTGCCGTATAATTCCAGTGATACTGGTGTATAAATCCAGTCCATTGATACTGCCATATATGTCCAGTGGTACTGCCATATAAATCCAATGATCCTGCCGTATAATTCCAGTGGTACTGGCATATAACTCTAGTCCAGTGATACTGCCGTATATGTCCAGTGGTACTTCCGAATAATTCCAGTTTTCTTGCTGTATAATTCCAGTGGTACTGACAAATAAATCCAGTGATCCTGCCATGTAATTCCAGTGGTACTGATGTATAAATCCAGTAATACTGCCGTATATGTCCAGTGATCCTGCCGTATAATTACAGTGGTACTTATGTATAACTCAAGTCCAGTGATCCTGCTGTATAATTCCAGTAATCCTGCCGTATAAATCCAGTGGTACTGGCATATAAATCCAGTGATCCTGCCAAATAATTCATGTTGTACTGGCATGTAACTCCAGTCCAGTGATACTGCCATATATGTCCAGTGGTACTGCCAAATAAATCCAGTGGTACTGCCGTTTAATTCCAGTGATTCTGTCGTATAACTTTAGTAGAACTGGCGCATTAATCCAGTGATCCTGCCGTATAATTCTAGTGGTACTGGCAAATAAATCCAGTGATCCTGCCCTATCATTCCAGTGGTACTGGTGTATAAATCCAGTGATATAAATCCAGTTCAGTGATAATGCCGTATATGTCCAGTGGTACTGACGTATAAGTCTAGTGGTAGTGCCGTATAATTCCAGTGATCCTGCTCTATAACTCCAGTGGTACTGACGTATAAATCCAGTCCAGTGATACTGCCAGATATGTCCAGTGGTACTTCCGAATATTTCCAGTGATCTTGCTGTATAATTCCAGTGGTACTGACAAATAAATCCAGTGATCTGCCATATAATTCCAGTGGTACTGTCATATAAATCCAGTAATACTGCCGTATATGTCCTGTGATCCTGTTGTATAATTCCAGTGGTACTAACGTATAAGTAAAATCCAGTGATACTGCCATATAAATGCAGTTATACAGCTGTATAATTCCTGTGATACTGGTGTATAATTCCAGTAATCCTGCCGTATAAATCCAGTGGTACTGGCGTATAAATACAGTTATCCTGTCGTATAATTCCAGTGGTACTGGCACATAAATCCAGTTCAGTAATACTGCCATATATGTCCAGTGGTACTGCCGTATAAGTCTAGTGGTACTGGCGTAAAAGTCCAGTGATCATTCTGTATAATTACAGTGGTACTGGCATATAATTCCAGTGATCCTGCCGTATAATTCCAGTGGTACTGGCGTATAATTCTAGTGATCCTGCCATATAATTCCAGTAGTACTGCCGTGTAAATCCAGTGATCATGCCATATAATTCCAGTGGTACTGACATATAATTCCAGTGATCCTGCCGTATAATTCCAGTGGTACTGGCGTATAAATCCAGTCCAGTGATACTGGCGTATATGTCCAGTGGTACTGCCGTATAAGTTTAGTTGTAATGACGTACAATTCCAGTGATCCTGCCGTATAATTCCAGTGGTACTGTCGTATAAATCCAGTGATCCTGCCGTATAATTCCAGTGTTACTGGAATATATTAAGGAAAAATGGATATAGAATAGAAGCGCTCAACACTCACTGACCCTGCGATCTAAAATTAAATAACAACCGAAGTGTCTTTAGGGATTTTTTAAATGTAAAAATATATTTATTATAATACAGTAAAAATTGTACAATAAACCAGATCTATATCTTAACATAAAAACCCTTTATCCTCACTGCAATTCTATTACCAAGAGCTATTCTACATTCACATAAAATTGCAGGTGTCAGCTAGATAACTAGCAGCAAT
The DNA here is from genome assembly GCF_028390025.1 of Pseudophryne corroboree. Taxonomy (NCBI): domain Eukaryota; kingdom Metazoa; phylum Chordata; class Amphibia; order Anura; family Myobatrachidae; genus Pseudophryne; species Pseudophryne corroboree. Next base: position 187,760,412 of record NC_086451.1, on the reverse strand, counting down.
ATAATGGTAACAATTGTTGCAATCAAATGTTCAAGCTATCTATTCAACAATGTTGAATGTAAACTCAGACACAATTGTTAAATGTAGAGAAAAGAATAAATGGAGGTAGAATACACTCACAGGCTCTATAATCAAGAGCTATGTTCTGTAACGTCTCAGGATTCCAGGAGCCGATGACAGGTGTTAGTGAAATAATTAATTACCTCTCCGGTAAGGCTGGCTGGTCCCGAGCGTCCTCGGGTAAAGCCAGAAAGCTCAAATGAAGCTGCAGAATTTAGAAGCACTGGCCGTGCTGGCCGGGGTCCCACTGTTAAACCTGCTAACCCTGGGCGTGCACCGCCCGTTGCAGTCTGTAGGGAAAGACAGGTGTGTGACTGCTGTTGTAGAGAACCCGCTGCAGAGATGTGTACCTTAGTGGAACGCCTCGATCTCCCTGGACTGGCACCGTCCGTTGGATATGTGGGGGAGAGAGACTGCTGGTTAACCACTGGCGCTGTGCGGAGAGGAAGTTCGGCTGTGTCCTGTCCTGGCTACCGTGCTGATTGCTCCCGTGGGAAATGTAGCGGAGCCGTACGGAGAGTATCAGAAACAATGATCAGTCAGTGAGGCATATGGGGGAGGAGTCCTGACGCGTTTCGTCACGTGACCCGTGACTTTTTGAAAAAGTCACGGGTCACGTGACGAAACGCGTCAGGACTCCTCCCCCATATGCCTCACTGACTGATCATTGTTTCTGATACTCTCCGTACGGCTCCGCTACATTTCCCACGGGAGCAATCAGCACGGTAGCCAGGACAGGACACAGCCGAACTTCCTCTCCGCACAGCGCCAGTGGTTAACCAGCAGTCTCTCTCCCCCACATATCCAACGGACGGTGCCAGTCCAGGGAGATCGAGGCGTTCCACTAAGGTACACATCTCTGCAGCGGGTTCTCTACAACAGCAGTCACACACCTGTCTTTCCCTACAGACTGCAACGGGCGGTGCACGCCCAGGGTTAGCAGGTTTAACAGTGGGACCCCGGCCAGCACGGCCAGTGCTTCTAAATTCTGCAGCTTCATTTGAGCTTTCTGGCTTTACCCGAGGACGCTCGGGACCAGCCAGCCTTACCGGAGAGGTAATTAATTATTTCACTAACACCTGTCATCGGCTCCTGGAATCCTGAGACGTTACAGAACATAGCTCTTGATTATAGAGCCTGTGAGTGTATTCTACCTCCATTTATTCTTTTCTCTACATTTAACAATTGTGTCTGAGTTTACATTCAACATTGTTGAATAGATAGCTTGAACATTTGATTGCAACAATTGTTACCATTATATTGCTGCTAGTTATCTAGCTGACACCTGCAATTTTATGTGAATGTAGAATAGCTCTTGGTAATAGAATTGCAGTGAGGATAAAGGGTTTTTATGTTAAGATATAGATCTGGTTTATTGTACAATTTTTACTGTATTATAATAAATATATTTTTACATTTAAAAAATCCCTAAAGACACTTCGGTTGTTATTTAATTTTAGATCGCAGGGTCAGTGAGTGTTGAGCGCTTCTATTCTATATCCATTTTTCCTTAGTTTATCAGTCTAGGAGTAACACACTACTCCTTATAGAAGCGCACACACTTCTGACACTTGGGATCTTATCTTCAAGTTTTAAGCTATTTCGCTTAATTTATTAGAGGAATAGAGATACATCGGCGCAGCAAAATTATTTCCCTTTTCTTTTCTTTACTGGAATATATGTCCAGTGATCCTGCCGTATAACTACAGTGGTACTAATGTATAATTCCAGTGATCCTGCCATATAATTCCAGTGGTACTGACATATAATTCCAGTGATCCTGCCATAAAATTCCAGTGATACTGCCGTATTATTCCAGTGGTACTGGTGTATAAATCCAGTCAATTGATACTGCCATATATGTTCAGTGGTACTGCCATATAAATCCAATGATCCTGCCATTTAATTCCAGTGGTACTGGCATATAACTCTAGTCCAGTGATACTGCCGTATATGTCCAGTGGTACTTCCGAATAATTCCATTGATCTTGCTGTATAATTCCAGTGGTACTGACAAATAAATCCAGTGATGCTGCCATGTAATTCCAGTGGTACTGATGTATAAATCCAGTAGTACTGCCGTATATGTCCAGTGATCCTGCCGTATAATTACAGTGGTACTTATGTATAACTCAAGTCCAGTGATCCTGCTGTATAATTCCAATAATCCTGCCGTATAAATCCAGTGGTACTGGCATATAAATCCAGTGATCCTGCCAAATAATTAATGTTGTACTGGCATGTAACTCCAGTCCAGTGATACTGCCATATATGTCTAGTGGTACTGCTGTATAAATCCAGTGGTACTGCCGTATAATTCCAGTGATTCTGTCGTATAATTTTAGTAGAACTGGAGCATTAATCCAGTGATCCTGCCGTATAATTCTAGTGGTACTGGCATATACATCCAGTGATCCTGCCCTATCATTCCAGTGGTACTGGTGTATAAATCCAGTGATATAAATCCAGTTCAGTGATAATGCCGTATATGTCCAGTGATACTGCCGTATATGTCCAGTGGTACTGACGTATAAGTTTAGTGGTGGTGAAGTATAATTCCAGTGATCCTGCTCTATAACTCCAGTGGTACTGACGTATAAATCCAGTCCAGTGATACTGCCATATATGTCCAGTGGTACTTCCGAATTTTTCCAGTGAACTTGCTGTATAATTACAGTGGTACTGACAAATAAATCCAGTGATCCTGCCATATAATTCCAGTGGTACTGTCATATAAATCCAGTAATACTGCCGTATATATCCTGTTGTATAATTCCAGTGGTACTAACGTATAAGTAAAATCCAGTGATACTGGCACATAAATCCAGTTATACTGCTGTATAATTCCTGTGATACTGGTGTATAACTCCAGTACAGTGATACTGCCACATATGTCCAGTTGTACTGCCATATAAATCCAGTGGTACTGGCATTTAAATCCAATTATCCTGCTTATAAATCCAGTGGTACTGCCGTATAAATCCAGTAATCCTGACATATAATTCCACTGGTACTGGCATATAAATCCAGTTCAGTGATACTGCCGTATATGTCCAGTGTTACTGCTGTATAAGTCTAGTGGTAGTGCCGTATAATTCCAGTGATCCTTCCGTATAATTACAGTGGTACTGGCGTATAATTCCAGTGATCCTGCCATATAATTCCAGTAGAATTGGCGTAAAACTCCTGTGATCCTGCCGAATAATTCCAGAGGTTCTGCTGTATATTTCCAGTGATCCTGCCGTATAATTACAGTGTTACTGGCGTATAATTCTAGTGATCCTGCCATATAATTCCAGTAGTACTGGCGTGTAAGTCCAGTGATCATGCCATATAATTCCAGTTATACTGTCATATAATTCCAGTGATTTTTCCGTATAATTCCAGTGGTACTGGCGTATAAATCCAGTCCAGTGATACGGTCGTAAATGTCCAGTGGTACTGCCTTATAAGTTTAGTTGTAATGACGTACAATTCCAGTGATCCTGCCGTATAATTCCAGTGGTACTGTCATATAATTCCAGTGATCCTGCTACAAAATTCCAGTTGTACTGGTTTATAAATCAAGTGATCCTGCTGTATAATAACAGTGGTACTGGCGTTTATGTCCAGTGATCCTGCCATATAACTCCAGTGGTACTAATGTATAATTCCAGTGGTACTGGCATATTAATCCAGTGATCCTGCCGTATAATTCCAGTGGTTCTGGTGTATAAATTTAGTGATCCTGACATATAATTCCAGTGGTACTGACATATAATTCCAGTGATCCTGCCGTAAAATTCCAGTGATACTGTCGTATAATTCCAGTGGTACTGGTGTATAAATCCAGTCCATTGATACTGCCATATATGTCCAGTGGTACTGCCATATAAATCAAATGATCCTGCCGTATAATTCCAGTGGTACTGGCATGTAACTCTAGTCCAGTGATACTGCCGTATATGTCCAAAGGTGCTGTCGTATAAATCCAGTGGTACTGCCATATAATTACAGTGATCCTGCCATATAATTCCAGTGGTAGTGGCATTTAAATACAGTAATTCTTTTTAATTTCATTGGTACTGCCGTATAATTCCAGTGATCCTGCCGTTTATTCCAGTGGTACTGGCATATAAATCCAGTGATCCTGCTGTAAATTTCCAGTGGTACTGCCATATAATTCCAGTGATCCTGCCATATAATTCCAGTGGTACTGGCATATAAATCCTGTGATCTTGCCATATAATTCCAGTGGTACTGGTGTATAAATCCAGTGATATAAGTCCAGTTCATTGATCCTGCCGTATATGTCCAGTGGTACTGCCGTATAAGTCTAGTAGTAGTGCCATATAATTTCAGTGATCCTGCTGTATAACTCCAGTGGTACTGATGTATAAATCCAGTCCAGTGATACTGCCGTACATGTTCAGTGGTACTTCCAAATAATTCCAGTAATCTTGCTGTATAATTCCAGTGGTACTGGCAAATTAATCCACTGATCCTGCCATATAATTCCAGTGGTACTGGTGTATAAATCCAGTAATACTGCCATATATATCCAGTTATCCTGCCGTATAATTACAGTGGTACTAATGTATAAGCAAATTCCAGTGATACTGGCAAATATATCCTGTGATCCTGCTGTATAATTCCAGTGATACTGGTGTATAATTCCAGTGATCCTGCCATATAAATCCAGTGGTACTGGCATATAAATCCAATAATCCTACTGTATAATTCCAGTTGTACTGGCGTATAACTCCAGTCCAGTGATACTGCCATATATTGTATGTCTAGTGGTACTGACGTATAAATCCAGTGGTACTGGCATATAAATCCAGTGATACTGCCGTATAATTCCAGCTGTACTGGCGTATAACTGCAATCCAGTGATACTGCCATATACTGTATGTCCAGTGGTACTGACGTATAAATCCAGTGGTACTGGCGTATAAATCCAGTTCAGTGATACTGCCGTATATGTCCAGTGGTACTGCTGTATAAGTCTAGTGTTAGTGCCGTATAATTCCAGTGATTCTGCTGTATAATTCCAGTGGTACTGGAGTATAATTCCAGTGATCCTGCCATATAATTCCAGTGGTACCGGCGTATAAATCCAGTGATCCTGCCGTATAACTCCAGTGGTACTGGCATATACTTCCAGTGATCCTGCAGAATAAATCCAGTTGTACTGCCTTATAGTTCTAGTGATCCTGCCATATAATTCCAGTAGTACAGGCGTATAAATCCAGTGATCCTGCCGTATAATTCCAGTGGTACTGACATATAATTCCAGTGATCCTGCCGTATAATTCCAGTGGTACTGGCGTTTAAATCCAGTCCAGTGATTCTGCAGTATATGTCCAGTGGTACTGCTGTATAAGTTTAGTGGTAATACTGTATAATTCCAGTGATCCTGCCGTATAATTCCAGTGGTACTGGCGTATAAATCCAGTCCAGTGATACTGGCGTATATGTCCAGTGGTACTGCCGTATAAGTTTAGTTGTAATGACGTACAATTCCAGTGATCCTGCCGTATAATTCCAGTGGTACTGTCGTATAAATCCAGTGATCCTGCCGTATAATTCCAGTGTTACTGGAATATATGTCCAGTGATCCTGCCGTATAACTACAGTGGTACTAATGTATAATTCCAGTGATCCTGCCATATAATTCCAGTGGTACTGACATATAATTCCAGTGATCCTGCTATAAAATTCCAGTGGTACTGGCGTATAAGTCCAGTGATCCTGCCGTACAATTCCAGTGGTACTTGTGTATATGTGCAGTGATCCTGCCGTATAATTCCAGTGGTATTAACGTATAATTCCAGTGATCCTGCCCTATTATTCCAGTGGTACTGGCATATAAATCCAGTGATACTGCCATATAATTCCAGTGGTACTGGCATATAAGTAGAGAGAGCACCACTTTCTGTCAAACTCTACCTGACATGTTTAACACGCCCCCAATTATGCAAAACACGCTTCTAAACACACCCCAAACCACTCCTCCGACACTTCCACTTTTCATCCCCTTCTGATGTTGTTTTATATGAAATAAGCTTACAAAAGGAGTTATAAGCTTTGTTTAATCATTGAAAAGCCTCCTGTGTATTAACTGTTATGTGTTGCAGCAATGTATATAATTTCCAATGTTAATATAAGCTTACAAAAGGAGTTATAAGCTTTGTTTAATCATTGAAAAGCTTCCTGTGTATTAACTCTTAGCTGTTACATCATTGTATATAATGTCCAATTGATTTGTGTGTTGTTAATGCTTAGTTGCGACAGTAAATGTTATTTCCAGTTGATTTATAAAATAAGCGTGCAAGCTACGAGTATTAAACCTGAATAAATCTGTGTTTAAATGTTGATTAAACGTATCTAGCATTATTTTTGCACACAAACCTCATAGCTTTGAGTTCACCTTTCTGTGACATATAGGTGAACTCAAGCTATGAGGTTTGTGACAGATGAGTAAACCATTATTGACCAGAACACATAGACAAGGCCGTTTGCTTAAATAAAGATTTAACATTGAGACTAGTAAACCATTATTGACCAGGACACACAGAATAGTCATTTTATTTTAATTACAGAGAAGTAATACTTTATTGACCAGTACACATAGACAACACTGTTTGCTTTATTTAAGAGTTGACATTGAGAACTAGGTAGTCCTTATGTTTGTTTATATTTACAGATATTTGACTGAGCCACGCAAACAGACAAGAAAGCTGTAGGGTAATTACGGTCTGTTACAGCTAATTGTCATGCAAACAGTACACATAGACATAATGAGCTAACGCAAGTTGTACGGAAATTTGCTAGTGACCGAAGGTTGAACTAATAATGCAAAGAGACATGACAAGGTATGTCTGGACATTAATCAAGGTCTATTAAGAGTGCAATGAGAATTCAGTTTGTAATTGACGTGTTGTCGGTTGTAAAATGGCATACACGCTATGAATAATGATATATTATCAATTAGCAGCGGTTAGGTGAGAGAGAGAGAGAGAGAGAGAGAGAGAGAAAAGTTTTAGCGGCACTGCACTAACACTAATAATAAGAATAATACTTAATTGATGGTTTATACATGCTAAACTGTATTGATATTGCCTAATGGTATTATATAATGACCACATATAACAAGTAGTACAAATCGGTAAAATCATTCTACGTCATATAGGAACTAAACTGCTTTTATCATTTGATGAGCTAAATATTTAAACATTTATGATGTGTCCTGATAGGCTGTATAGTTTTTTTTAAAATGCTATGAGTACATTAACAATACTTGACAGACATGTGTATTAAACCTAAATGTTGCTAAAATATAGAAGCGTGATAGAGCTGATCGTGTATGTATGTATATATATATATATATATATATCGCCTAATATCGTTTGTAAAAACATCTCGTGTTTATATTCAAAATGTTGACAATGTTTTATGTAAGATAAAGCCATATAAATTAGTTGTATAATCAGATGTAAAATTATGTGTTTATTAATAAATAAGCTGTTTTTTGAAACCCTATTTGTACATGCCCCCTATAGCTCCACCCGTAGGGTCTGAGTTTTGCAGGTGTCAACAACATATCAGCTTTATAAGGAGAGTCCTGTAACCATTCCATAACAGCATTGAAATCTATCACACAGAAGATACTGAGTCATTGCAACACAAAAAAAGTGCACTTTTTCTTGCAAACTTTGTGTTTTTTTAATGCAAACAGCAGCAGCCATTTTCTCATTCTGGATAAGGTGGGGGGTACTGGCTTTGTTCTGCATGCTGATGCTAATAATAATAATAACAATAATCAGTATTATATATTGATAAATGCACCACACTGTATTTGTCAGGAAGTATTAACAGTTCCATGCCCCAGTTGGGGGTTTGGTGTCCCCGTCCTCCTCTAGGCTGGAGAATAGGCAGCTGGTAGAATGCGATAAGTAATTGGTTGTCTCAATGCCTAGGAATGGTACGGTATTGGTAGCTTTGGATAACCAGTTTCATCATACAGAAAGCTTAGTTATTATTCATGCATATTAGCATTTCCCTATTTACTTTCAAAACACTTAATAAAGATAATAAACAATTAGGTGTAAAACATATTTGACTACCCCTTACTCATTATGCCGGAGACTACCCGAAATAGTAGCAATCTCCATGATTCCCTGAATATTCCCTCAATCTCCCTGACAAAAAAAAAAATCAGCGATACATACATTAAATAGGGATCATCTGCACCATTTCCCTGTATTGGTTATAAGGTACAATGATCCCTATGGCTACATACATTTTAAATAAGGTTTTATCGTGCCCACTTACAGTATATGGAACATCATGTAATAAACAATACACAAAGAAATACTGCAAAATAGCAGTGTCTTTTCTTCAGCAAGTAGATCTTGCTAACTTTGGGTATTATTTACATTTGGATGTAAGTCATTTTCATGACACGACTCTCAGATGTAACAGTACGCGCCCGATATGTGTTAATTTCACAATATCACTGATATGCTTTTTCAAAAGTAGGAAATTATGATGTAAAATGAAATATTTGTTGTCTACACATGGCAGTCGTATCTACAGCTCCCACACACTGCTGTGTTTAGCATTCTGGGATATTCCGTGTTGATAGACCCATTTGAATTTGCTAACAGTATTAGCATTGGAAGCCCTGAAAAAAAATAAAAAATAACAGTTGTCGCAGTATCGGGGTTTACCAATAATCTGGCATTGATAGGTGTGGCTGGTGAAATGTAGTTCAAAGGGGTTGTATTCTAATCCTACCTTTTCAGATTTCATAAGGCATTAGTGGTTTATCTGAATGGGCATAAAATTAGTTCTTCTTGTTATACAAGGCAGTGTGAATGTATAATGATATAATCCCTAGCTGGTGTGGTTGCGGGGATAGGGGCAGAAGTTTAGCAGGAACAAGCTTTGCAATTGATATCACGTGCATCCTGAATACATAATGTCTCATGAAAATATTATAGTGGTTGCTGAAAGGTTCAGTTTTTACTTTCTAAACATTGTAAATGTTTTTTATTTCAGATGTTCAGTTATGCAGAGCTTTGCTGGGAATTTTTTTTTTTATTACCAAATGTTTTTAATTAAATAGTGTAATCTGTTGGCCTTGTCATCATGTCATTCAATTATTCTACAACGGGCCTTTCTGAGAATATAGATAAACATATAAAGACAAATAGATCACTTTTTGACACTACTATAATACACAAGTCAAGTTAACCTATAAATTCCTGCGAATGACATCTGCATGTTATTCAGTGTAATTGTTGATGGCTTGTCAATATAGCGGACACCATCATGAATAGTCATGGATGTTAGAAGTCACTTTGGATCCCCCATCATGCCAGCTTATTGATTTATATTCAGTGCTTAGAAAAAAGGTCCGAGTACTCTGATAACCAAAGGCTACAAGTTGGTGCAAAATTTACAGATGTTTCCGCTTTGGACAATGCTTAAAATGCTTATTTTCTTAATTTATGAAATGATTTCACTGATCTCGGCCTGTATCCAGAACTAGTTATAAGAATTAATAATTACTCCAAGAAAAAAGATGCTCATACTACGTCCCATTGAGTACCAACAGAAGTGAACCAGGGTAATTAGGACCTTCGCCATTGTCTGCTCTCGGCGCCATAGCTCATACTGTAACCCACTGAGTGCCATCAGAAACAACATAGCTGTAACTATGCTTATAATTTGCAATAGTGTTTAAATAGACTTGAATCTGCGTTTCCCCATGGATATGCACATATGTATGGCTAATATTATTTATAGCACATTGACAGTTATTGATTTATGATTATTTGTATATCTACATTTACTGTAATTTATAGATGATAAATCAGGGTCGTAGCCAGAACTTTGTGGGACCCGATAGCAACATTTTGAAGTGTTCCTGTCCTAATGCGTCTAGAGACACCTATCCACAGCAATTGTTAATTTTAAACCCATAATAATATATTTATTATTTATTTATTTATTAATTACCAGTTTATTTATATAGCGCACACATATTCTGCAGCGCTGTACAGAGAACATTTTCCCATTCATTTCAGACCCTGCCCCAGTGGAGCTTACAATCTATATTCCCTATCACATGTACACACAGACACATTCACAATAGGGTTAATTTTGTGGAGAGCCAATTAACCTACCAGAATATATTTGGATCCTGAACCATACTGTTGCCATAGTAAATGTAATGCCCCATAGTAGTGCCCTAGTCTATTTTATGAACCACAGTAGTGCTCTAGTTCATTGTAGGGCTATCAGTACACATTATCCAACACTGTGACATCAATTCACATTATGACATGCAGTGTGCCCAGTTCATATTATGCCACATTATACTGCCTCGACTTCATATTGTGCCACATTACAGATGCCCAGTTCAGATTATGAAAAATTATGATGCACAACATTTCATTTTATATCACATTACAGTGAACAAGTGAAGAGGCATAAATACATATATTGAAGGCCTGATGGCAATGGTTTGTAAGGGAACATGCATAACAAACAAAATGTGCCCCTCTTAGCTCTGGGCCCATAGCAGCTGCACTAAAGGCATCTATGGTAGCGATGCCCTTGTGATAAATCCATGTTATACACCTGGAAATAGTAAACTTTTCATACATTTGTTATCAAAGGATGTATAGTGTAAAGGGCCTATCAAAACTTCCCTTAATATTTGCATTTAGTAATAATACTGGGCTTTGCTGCGGCAGTATGATAATATAGCACCCCTACACTATGAAAGTGTTGCTGAAACGTTTTTATAAATTAGATTGTTTACATTTAAAAAGAGAGAATTTGTGAATAAATCCTCTCATTCATGGGACTGTTGTGTTTAATTTTTGCATAATGTTATTTTAAAGATTTTTCCAGTAAAACTTAATGTTAGTGTTGTAAACATCTGCTGCCCAATAGGCACACAGACATCTGTCCTCAGGGTTTATCTTCCCGGAGGTCCTCCACAGATGATTGTATGACTTTCATTCATTATACTGTGTGTATTGAGAACTTATAATGACTGTGCTTGTATAGACTGTTAGTATATTAATGGTTGTGTTAACATCAGGTTTTACTTAATCACAGGAGCAGCATGGACATAATTGATGATGTATTACCTTTCTGTTTTATAGAATGGTACTGAAGAGCCCGATGCATACCATCATCACAAACCTTGGGAATGCTTCAAGAATCCTTTTGTTATCAACAATGATTTAACAGGTAGGATTATCGAATTAGTCATACAGTCAATGGTGGGGGTGGAATCCTGGCCAGGTATTGGAAGTACATCGCACGCTTTGATTTTACTATATAAACCATTGACGCTTATTTACTGAGGAGTATATACCAGATAGTAACAATCAATAAACAGGCAAGAGTTACCTTTTAGAGCCACATTACAATGGGCGATAATAACAAATCCTCAAGTTAAATGGGAAAAGACACCTTGAATCTCGCAGAATGTATTTTTAAGCGATTATGAGACACATAACGATACTTTAGTTCTGTAAGCAATCCAGCAAAGTATAAATAATATACTTGAAATAAATTATATGCTTTTACTTAACAAAATATTTACAGCATGATGCTTGTCCTCTGATGTAGAGAAACCAGACATTGCTTGTCAAGGTGATATATCTCTGCATTGTATGGTATCGGGCAGATCGAATGCTATAGCATATTTAATTGGGTTGCTGTTTCCTAGGTAACAATAAATGTTTTGTACAGGCTGCACATTGATAGATTCATACATAGATAAGACATGCAACAGTAAACATACATGTGTAATGCTTCATTTAAGCTTCTTCTACTATTGCGGCACCACTTTTGGAACTTTTTTAAATCGGTAGGAATGGCGGTCATTGTTTATAGGCGAGAGAGAGGGAAACCTCTACCACAATAACACATAGGAAATAATTTTACTATGGGGCCTCTCCCTTAACCAGAGCATTTAAGACAGTATATAGCCGTATTTCCTGATGCTGCATCCACTTGTAGCTTTAGATGAAACCCATAGGTACTGTCAGTGGGATGACCAACCAAAACATAGTTTGTACTTATTAGCACTGATCACTCATATCCTTTCCCTACGCCGACATATAAAGTTGGTAAAATAAGTTATGTAATTATAGAAATAATGCCATTAAAATTGTAAATCTGAATGAAGAACGTTTTTGTTTACATTGCAAGTACCAGATATACCCCATCAAACTCTCTCATGGTTTTGAAGGGCCTGCCCAGATCCTAACTATTATATGAAAACATTATTTACAGTATATGGTACTGACAATCACATTAAAGGTTAACATCTTTCTGCATACGTTATGTTAACTTCTTCATTAAAGCAATCCTAGCAAGTGCCATTTTATTGCAAAGTGCACTAGTTACCAGCAAGGCAGAAAACTGTGGTATCACAATAGGTGCAAAAGCAGCTGTAAGCCTGACACACTTAGCCTGCAAGTACACAAACCTGGCAACAGGCAGTACATGTTTTAAGGATATACATATGGAGATTTCATTTATTTATTTTGTCATATATTGTGTCTGAGTAGGAGGGTAGCTATATGTTTCTGCAAGCAATGCCATAGTTTAATGTGTGGTATGGTTGTTATCCCTGCTCTTGTAGAACTACAAGGCCCAGCAAGACCTTCCATTCATAGTGCTTTCAGTTTCACAAAAGTTGTAGAGCCACAAATCTACAATCTAGGGACTGGCTTTATTATTATTATTATTATTATTATTATTGTTATCATTTATATGGCGCCACAGGGGTTCCAAAGCGCCTAACAAAGAACATAAACAAATGAACACAACAAGAAAATGACAAATCACTGCATAACTAAACATCTGAAATAAAAAACATTAACTGCAAAAAAAAAAATCAGGGCTTCCAATGCTAATACTGTTAGCAAATTCAAATGGGGTCTATCAACACAGAATATCCCAGAATGCTAAACACAGCAGTGTGTGGGAGCTGTAGATACCACTGCCATGTGCAGACAACAAATATTTAATTTTACATCATACTTTCCTACTTTTGAAAAAGCATATCAGTGATATTGTGAAATTAACACATATCAACGCGGACGCATACTGTTACATCTGAGAGTCGTGTCATGAAAATGACTTACATCCAAATGTAAATAATACCCAAAGTTAGCAAGATCTACTTGCTGAAAAAAAGACACTGCTATTTTGCAGTATTTCTTTGTGTATTGTTTATTACATGATGTTCCATATACTGTAAGTGGGCACGATAAAACCTTATTTAAAATGTATGTAGCCATAGGGATCATTGTACCTTATAAACAATACAGGGAAATGGTGCAGATGATCCCTTTTTAATGTATGTATCGCTGATTATTTTTTTTTGTGAGGGAGATTGAGGGACTATTCAGGGAATCATGGAGATTGCTACTATTTCAGGTAGTCTCCGGCATAATGAGTAAGGGGTAGTCAAATATGTTTTACACCTAATTGTTTATTATTTTTATTAAGTGTTTTGAAAGTAAATAGGGAAATGCTAATATGCATGAATAATAACTAAGCCCTCTGTATGATGAAACTGGTTTTCCAAAGCTACCAATACCGTACCATCCCTAGGCATAGAGACAATCAATAATGCTCGCATTCTACCAGCTGCCTATTCTCCAGCCTAGAGGAGGACGGGGACACCAAACCCCCAACTTGGGAATGGAACTGTTAATACTTCCTGACAAATGCAGTGTGGTGCATTTATCAATGTATAAAACTGATGATTATTATTATTATTATTATTATTAGCATCAGCATGCAGAACAAAGCCAGTACCCCCCTACTTATCCAGACTGAGAAAATGGCTGCTGCTGTTTGCATTAAAAAAACACCAAGTTTGCAAGAAAAAGTGCACTTTATAGTGTTGCAATGACTCAGTATCTTCTGTGTGATAGATTTCCCGCTGTTATGGAATGGTTACAGGACTCTCCTTATAAAGCTGAAATGTTGTTGACACCTGCAAAACTCAGACCCTACGGGTGGAGCTATAGGGGGCATGTACAAATAGGGTTTCAAAAAACAGCTTATTTATTAATAAACACATAATTTTACATCTGATTATGTAATAGAACTAATTTATACAGCTTTATCTTACATAAAGCATTGCCAACATTTTGAATATAAACACGAGATGTTTTTACAAACGATATTAGGCGAGATATATATATATATATATATATACATACATACACGATCAGCTCTATCACACTTCTATATTTTAGCAACATTTAGGTTTAATACGCATGTCTGTCAAGTATTGTTAATGTACCCATAGCATTTAAAAAAAACTATACAGCCTGTCAGGACACGTCATAAATGTTTAAATATTTCGTTCATCAAATGACAAAAGCAGTTTAGTTCCTATATGACGTAGAATGATTTTACCGATTTGTACTACTTGTTATATGTGGTCATTATATAACACGATTAGGCAATATCAATACAGTTTAGCATCTATAAACCATCAATTAAGCATTATTCTTATTATTAGTCGTGTTAGTGCAGCAACATTAAATCTGTTTTCTCTCTCTCTCTCTCTCTCGCTCTCACCTAACCACTGCTAATTGATAATATATAATTATTCATAGCGTTTATGCCATTTTACAACCGACAACATGTCAATTACAAACTGAATTCTCATTACACTTTTGATAGACCTTGATTAATGTCCAGACATACTTGGTCATGTCTGTTTGCACTATTAGTTCAACCTTCGGTCACTAGCAAATTTCCGTACAACTTGCGTGAGCTCATTATGTCTATGTGTACTGTTTGAATGACAATTAGCTGTAACAGACCTTAATTACCCTACAGCTTACTTGTCTGTTTGCGTGGCTCAGTCAAATATCTGTAAATATAAACAAACATAAGGACTACCTAGTTCTCAATGTCAACTCTTAATTAAAGCAAACAGTTTTGTCTATGTGTACTGGTCAATAAAGTATTACTTATCTGTAATTAAAAGAAAATGACTATTCTGTGTGTCCTGGTCAATAATGGTTTACTAGTCTTAATGTCAAATCTTTATTAAAGCAAATGGCCTTGTCTATGTGTACTGGTCAATGGGGGTAATTCCAAGTTGATTGCAGCAGGACTTTTGTTAGCAGATGGGCAAAACCATGTGCACTGCAGGGGAGGCAGATTTAACATGTGCAGAGAGAGTTAGATTTGGGTGTGGTGTGTGCAATCTTCAATCTAATTTGCAGTGTAAAAATAAAGCAGCCAGTATTTACCCTGAACAAAAATAAAATAACCCACCCAAATCTAACTCTCTCTGCACGTTATATCTGCCTCCCCTGCAGTGCACATGGTTTTGCCCATCTGCTAAAAAAAAGTCCTGCTGCGATCAACTTGGAATTACCCCCAATAATGGTTTACTCATCTGTCACAAACCTCACAGCTTGAGTTCACCTATATGTCACAGAAAGGTGAACTCAAACTATGAGGTTTGTGTGCAAAAATAATGCTAGATACGTTTAATCAACATCTAAACACAGATTTATTCGGGTTTAATACTCGTAGCTTGCACGCTTCTTTTTTAATTCAACTGGAAATAACATTTACTGGAGCAACTAAGCGTTAACAACACACAAATCAATTGGAAATTATATACAACGATGTAACAGCTAAGAGTTAATACACAGGAGGCTTTTCAATGATTAAACAAAGCTTATAACTCCTTTTGTAAACTTATTTTAACATTGGAATTTGGAAATTATATACATTGCTGCAACATCTTACAATTAATACACAGGAAGCTTTTCAATGATTAAACAAAGCTTATAACGACTTTTGTAAGCTTATTTTATATAAAACAACATCAGAAGGGGATGAAAAGTGGGAGTGTGAGAGGAGTGGTTAGGGGCGTGTTTAGAGGCGTGTTTTGCATAATTGGGGGCGTATCCCACCTGTCAGATTGAGTTTGACAGAAAGTGGTGCTCTCTCTACTCATATAATTCCAGTGATCCTGTCATATGATTCCAGTGATCCTGCTGTAAAATTCCAGTGGTACTGGTGTATAAATCCTGTCCATATACTGCCGTATATGTCCAGTGGTACTGCCGTATTAGTCTAGTGGTACTGCTCTATAATTTCAATGATCCTGCCGTATTAGTCCAGTGGTACTGTCGTATAATTCCAATGATTCTGCCGTATAAATCCAGTGGTACGGGCGTATAACTCTAGTCCAGTGATACTGCTGTATATGTCCAAAGGTGCTGCCGTATAAATCCAGTGGTACTGCCGTATAATTCCATTGATCCTGCCGTTTAATTCCAGTGGTACTGGCATATAAATCCAGTGATCCTGCCATAAAATTCCAGTGGTACTGACGTATAATTCCAGTGATCCTGCCATATAATTCCAGTGGTACTGGTGTAAAAATCCAGTGATCTTGCCGTATAATACCAGTGGTACTGGTGTATAACTCCAGTG
This sequence comes from Pseudophryne corroboree, assembly GCF_028390025.1. Lineage (NCBI taxonomy): Eukaryota > Metazoa > Chordata > Amphibia > Anura > Myobatrachidae > Pseudophryne > Pseudophryne corroboree. Next base: position 187,743,852 of record NC_086451.1, on the reverse strand, counting down.
ATCCAGCCGTATAATGCCAGTGGTACTGGCGTATAAATCCAGTATTCCTTCCGTATAATTCCAGTGGTACTGTCGTATAATTCCAGTAATCCTGCCATATAATTCCAGTGGTATTGGTGTATAAATCCTGTGATCCTGCCATATAATTCCAGTGGTACAGTCGTAAAAATCTAGCGATCCTGTCGTATAATTCCAGTAATACAGGCGTATAAATCCAGTCCAGTGATACTGTCGTATACTGTATGTCCAGTGGTACTGCCATATAAACCCAGTGTTACTGCCGTATAATTCCAGTTATCCTGCAGTATAACTCCAGTGGAACTGACATATAAATCCAGTCCAGTGATACTGCGGTATATGTCCAGTGGTACTTCCTTGTAAATCAAGTGGTGCTGCCGAATAATTCCAGTGATCTTGCCGTATAATTCCAGTGGTACTGACAAAAAAATCTAGTTATCCTGCCGTATATTTCCACTGGTACTGGCGTATAAATCCAGTCATCCTACAATATAATTCCAATGGTAATGGCGGTTAAATTTTGTGATTCTGATGTTTAATTCTAGTGGTACTGGTGTATAATTCCAGTGATCCTGATATATAATTCCAGTGGTACTGGTGTATAAATCCAGTCCAGTGATACTGATATATATGTCCAGTGGTACTGCTGTATAATTCCAGTGGTTCTGCTGTATAATTCCAGTGATTTTACGTATAATTCCAGTGGTACTGGAAATTAAATCCAGTGATCCTGACGTATAATTCCAGTAGTACTTGAGTATAAATCCAGTGACCCTGCCATATAATTCCAGTGGTACTGGCGTATAAATTCAGTGATTTTTCTAAAGGATATTAGTGTAGACCACTAGTGGGTACTACACTAAAAAAGAGCTTAGTGTGTGGCGCACTCTTTTGAAATGATTATAAATTGATAAAATTCAACTTTTATTACGTATTTATAAGATAAATCTCTATAGCCAGGCAAATAAATATATTCGATAGCCTGAGAGTAAACACCTATAAGATTATTGCACTAAATTATTATTGAATGATGGTAATTACCATTTCCGCTATACTTAAAACAAATAAATTGTATGTCAAGCTTAGTGATATATTACTGTGCGTATTATATATTGTAACAGTTATCGATATCACCCTTTACCAAGACTGTATTAGTTTGTAATCACGGACATAGCTCAAATAATAGCCACTTTTAAAAGTATATGGTTATTGTTGGAATAAGGAGATGTTAAGCACTATATTGTTGTTATAATCAATACATATCAAAGAAAATGTAGGTTCCTAAATTACCTCAAAAGAAACCCCTGTTCCTGGCAACTCTTCGTCTTCAGATTGCAAAAGAAAACAATGTAGATGTGTGTTGTAACATATGCGCACTTAGCCTGCTAGTCTATTATTCAGACTGCAGTAACTGTGCAGATGTAATTTGATACGTTTTTTAGTATCCACAGTGACAGGATACAATTGTGGCGAAAAGGGCCATACACACTAGAGAACAGATAATACTGATACTGTCTCTAAATCAGTAATAAATATTTGTTAGTCATATGTAACAGAACATAGTGTTTATAACCAGAATATGTAACACCTGTTTTCAGATACTAAGCTGCAATAAAGGCCACGTATAGATGATGATAACGTCGCGAAGAGTACTCCACTTAACAGGGCATTTGTGCTAACTTCGAATCCATGTAACCATGAGTGGCAATTCACTGTTTAATTTGAGACAGTTCTGGGATATATCTTAATTTGATAGAATCCAGAAATTCCAGACATTAATAGGTGTAATAACTAAAAGATAAAGAGTCCCAGGTATATATTAACGGTTTCCCTTTCTACTGTTGCTCCATGTGCCCAGGTGTACCTGGGCAGTGAATGGTACAATGAGAGCGGGGAAAGACCGTTAACCTGGAGACTGAAGGGACAGTGTAGTACGAGCCACTTTTGCTGTCCACGCTCTACATCCCCCCTCCCCTGTTGTGGAAACACATTGCAGGGGGAGTACGTAGATATGGAGCAGTGGATGAGAGGGCGGCTCTGAAATACCTGTTAGCTTCCCTGTCAGGCTGTCCTTCTAAGCGCAGTCAAGGTTGGATCAGCATGTGAGAAATCACTGTGGAAACAGACCATCAAGTCTGGTAGAATTCCCGTGCATCCGTAAATGCTAAATGTCCTGAGCGCTATCCGAAGGATACCAGGTAAAGTAGAATTGCCGTACCTTCATAGATGCTGCTCGTCCTGAGCACTGTCAGAGCTGTGTCCGCGTACGAGAGGGCGCTGCGGGAGCTGGACGCTGGGTCGGGTAGGATTCCCGTACCTGAGTGTGTCCTGTACGTCCTAGTCCCGTTGAGGATTAAAGGTCCTGAGCGCTATCCGAGGGATGCCGGGTAAGGTGGAATTCCCGTGCCTTCATAGATGCTGAACGTCCTAAGCGCTGTCAGCGCTGTCAGAGCTACGTCCGTGTGTGAGAAGACGCTGCGGGAACTGGACGCCGGGTCGGGTAGGATTCCCGTATCTCCGTGTGTCCTGTACGTCCTAGTCCCGTTGATGACGTACGTTTCACATGGAGCTTGATCACATCAGTGACGCCATGTGGAAGTGGGCAGTATTTAAAGCAGATACCATGTACTAATTGGTTCAATTAACTGAAGCTCAATAAAATCGTCCCTTATTGATAATCACTGTGGACTACAAAATCGTATTAGTATTATTAATTATATTTATGAGTATACAACGAGTTGGACCAAAATAAATATATCGTTTATTATGTTATTCTATGCACACAAAGTATGGAAAAAAGGACCGGTAAATAAATTGAAATAAAGTGAAAATAACAATCACAATAAGGAACATTACGAAAATGATATTCAATCATATATTTTGATCAGTGAACGGTTTCCCTATTATCAGTCTATAAGATTGATTTTTTAATAATCTAATTCTGTTGCAATGATTGAATATAAATCCTATATTGGCAAAACATTATTAGTCTAAATTGCTTTTATAGATTATTGTCTGGAATTTAAAAAGTAGAACTTTATAAAAAGAAATGTATTAAGGAAGGTCTAATAGTTTGGCACATTCATAAGTACCTATGGATATAAAAGTAATCCATGAGATGTAAAACATCATTATAGATATCTGTAATACATGTATCTTATAAGTATCTAATAAAGAAATAGGTGATAATCTAAACTAATAACAAAAAAATCATTTGATGTTTATATATTTAAGATTTATATAAAAGAGAGCCTGGCATTTATTTACGAGAGTAAGGCCTGATATTAGCCTCATTAGGTTCGCCTATATATCCATCCCCTGCTAATATATCCAGAAAAACCAATTAAGTAAGTGAATCTTGATATATATTAGGCTATCCCTATGTAGTATATATTCTTATAAACCCTGTTGTTTAGATCACAACTATGTACTACTGACACAGAATTAAATAACACTAGGTAATGAACTGATCTACCCAAAGAGAACAAAAAATATATATATAAATTAATAAACTTATAAGACAAAAAATATGTAATGACTGACATTAATTTCTATAAGTGCAAGCTAATTGCACAGTGAGACTAGTGTTGTAAATAAAGGTGAATAGTATGTGCAATGTGAATAATTGTGAACTAAGGGAACTGTGATAAGAGATTGGTGAATAATAAGTTTGAATATAATGTGAATGTGCAGATATTGATGTACTGAGTACATGTAATAAAAAGAGTACTAAAAGGTAGAAAGACTTAAATGTTATAAATAAGAAATGGGATATGTTAGACAATTGAGTGAATGAGATGTGGAAAAAAAAAAAGGCAATAGCATAAATGATGGTAATGTGCATGGATAGTAGGTAGATTGATCAAATGGTCTATTTCTTGAAAAAATGTAGTAACATTATAAAGATCTATAAAAGCATATAGTAAAAGGTAAATAAATTAATGTGAATGACAAAATATGTGGTGGAGCATTTTAGCTACTTGGTTAACTGAACATGGGGGGGTGAGACACCCATAATAATAGACATAAATACTACTATTAGGTTGGTCCTCCCAACTGGGATATATGAAAAAACCAGTAGAAAAAAATGGTAGGTTATAAGAAACATGAAAAAAATTGATGAAAAAAAATGAGAAGAAAGAGATGAAAAAAGATGAAAGAAATGAAAAGGGGAAAGAAGAGAGAAAAAAGAAGGAACAAGAGATCTTGAGGGGGTACAGGAGAATGTTTGTACCACAAAAGAACTAGTTGATCTATAATAATCACGTTGGAAGAAAAACCCCATAATTAACACTCTCATTCAGACCTTTAGGTGTCATAGTATCCAACCTAAAGATCCATTTGCTTTCCAGTTTTTGTAGTTCTCTAGAGGAATCTCCTCCCCTAATGCCCATTCGTAATCTCTCAAGGCAAAAGAATTTGAGTTCACGTGAGGAATTGGAGTGTCGTCGTTGGAAGTGTCTGGCTACCGATGTAACCTGTCTAAATCTCATTAGGTCCGTTTCCACATTTCTTATATTGCCCATGTGTTCCAAAATGCGGGTTTTGACCATTCTAGTGGTCATTCTCACATATAACATCTTGCATGGGCATTGGATGCAGTAGATGACATTCGAAGTCTGGCATTTAGAGAACTCATGTATTTTGAGATCCATCCCATACCTGTCCGTGATGTTTGGTCTTGTTTCGACATGTGCACAAACTGCACAGGATCCACAGGGATATGTGCCTTTGATTTTACTCTCACGTCTTGGGAAGCGGCAAAAGTGGCTCTTGACCAACTTATCCCCTATATTAGGTGATTTTTTCCAACTCATTGACACTACTGGTCCCAGATTCCTTGCCAAATTTGGGTCATTGTGTAATAGAGGCCAGTGTTTGTTGATTATCCCCCTTATCTCCTTCCATTCTTGGCAAAAATCCCCAACAAATCGTATCTCTGGTTTCTTTATATCCTTCAGCTGTGTAGATCTCTTACTTTCCTGAAGGATAAGTGAATGCCTGTCAGTGTGGAGAAGGGTTCTATTAGCTTTTTTAATACATCTCATACTGTATCCTCTCTCTCGCAATCTCCCTGTGAGTTCTTTGCTCTTGATTCTATATGTCTCATCGTCCGAGCAATTCCGTCTCAATCTTAGAAATTCACCCCTGGGTATGTTCTGAACCGTAGCAGGAAGATGCGAGCTGGTACTAAGCAACAAACTATTAGTGGCCGTATCCTTCCTATAGAGTTCTGTTGCCAACATTCCATTCTTGTCCCTATAGATTCTGAGGTCCAGAAATGGGATGGACTCTCTGCTGATCTCATAGGTCAATTTGAGATTCAAATCATTGTTGTTTAATTGTTGGATAAATTCTTTAAGTAGTTTTTCTTCTCCTTCCCATATAACAAAAATGTCGTCTATGTAACGCATCCAAACGATTATTTTGCTGGTGAATGATTCGTTGGTTTCATTGAATACCACCTCCTTCTCCCACCATCCTAAGTATAGATTAGCATACGTCGGTGCGCAAGCTGCGCCCATTGCTGTTCCACGTATTTGGGTAAAGAATGTGTCAGCAAATGTAAACGTATTCTTGTGGAGAACGAAATGTAGAAGTTGCAGTAGGAAGGAGTTAAATTCACTGGAACCTTCCATTTTGAGAAAATACTCCACTGCTGCTAGACCCTTTGCATGGTCAATGCTGCTGTACAGTGACTCCACATCTAAACCAACTAGGATATAGTTGTCTTCCAGCTTAACATCTTGTAGCTTAGCAATGACATCTCCTGTGTCACGTGTATACGAGGGCAGGGCAGTCACATGTTTTCGCAGGTGAGTGTCTATGAAGATACTAGCCTTCTCTGACACACCTCCTATACCGGATACTATCGGCCTGCCTGGGGGGTTATTCAGATTTTTGTGAACCTTCGGCAAGAGATAGAAGGTTGGAGTCCTGGGATAATCAACTCTCAAGAAATCAGACTCCTGTTTAGTGATTATCTCATCTTTTAATGCTTTCTCTATAAGTCGATTGAGGGTTAGTTTGCAGTTGTCAGTGGGATTGAACAGTGTTTTGGCATAACACTCAGGATCACTCAGCTGTCTCATAGCCTCTTTGACATACATTTCCATTGGCCATAGGACAACGTTGCCTCCTTTATCGGATGGTTTCACAACCACATCTTCCCACCTTTGAATCTCATTCAGAGCTCTCCTCTCCCCTTTTGTAAGATTATCTTTATATTTGGATTTTTTTCTCTGTATTTCATCCAGATCCTTACTGACCATATTCATAAATATCCTGACTTCAGGGCAGATTTGATCCTGGGGGAAGAAAGTTGATTTCTTTTTGCAGATGGTTCTACCCCTATCTTGAGTTGTTCTTGGGGCACTTTCAAAGGTGAGTTCTTGTAGAATTGAAATCATTTCTTGATCCTGTTCCGTAAGTCCCTCAAAATATTCTAAACCTCCATGATCCTGAGTATTGGGTGCGTACTGAAGTGATGGGGAGGGTGATGCGGCCAACCTTTCTGCTTGCTGCATCTCCTTATGGGCATACAATTTTGTTAGGAATAACTTCCGACAAAATAATTTGGTGTCTTTTTCCCACTGGAAACGATTGAAGCTTTTTTGAGGGGCAAAAGAGAGACCCTTTCTCAGGACTGCTTCTTGTTCCTGCGTCAGGGAGTGCTCAGAGAGATTGATGATTTTAAGAGAGGATTCTTTGTCTAATATTTTCTGTTGTTTACTTTTCTCCTCGGATATCTGTGCGTTACCGGGGTCTCCCATCTCTGGGGATCGTAACTTCCTCTTTGCCCCCCTCCTCGTCTTTCTTTTGCGGGGCGGCCTCTTGCCCCCCGCGTTGCCCCTAAAAAAGGGTCCTGGTCAGTGTTGAATTGCCTCCTAGAATCAACGATACTAGATTCATAGGCATCCTCCCCTCCTGATGATTCTACTTCAGATGATGTGTAGGATTCTTGATGTCTTGATTTAGAATTTGTCTCTCTCACCCTTCTACTATTCCACTTGAAAACATTATTACTTGAGTAATCCCTTTTGTCCCGTACATACTTTTTCTTTTTCCTTTCAATAATGATATCTTCATAACTTTCTAATTCTTTCTCATGTCTCTCAAATAATTTCTGGAACTGTGTATCCTTCTCCCAGATTTCTAGGCTCTTACTGAGCCTTTCAATTTCTTTATCGCATTCCTCTAAGACCAAGTTGTCATGTTTGGCTAAAATGCCCATAAGATCTTGAGAGCATTTTAGCAGACAGCTCTCCCATTCCTTATTCAATTTGTCAGAGATTAGGTCAAAGGCCGGGAATATCCTGGGTCTAAGACCTCTTGGTGAAATTTTATTCTTCATATAGTTTTCCAGACTAATTAAGTCCCATTTCGTACGTATCTGTCTTTGTAGTGATTGTTTAAGTTTGAGTAAATCATCTTCCCATTTGGGGTCCATTTCTTGTTGTGTTGTGGTATCTGGAAATATATTGCTCAAATCCCCCATTTTGCGTCTGCCATTAAGGGCATCTCTTAGGGAGAAATTTGCCATGATTAGATGGTAGTATTACTTATCAGGTACCAAAATCCTGTCTTAGAAAGATACAAGCGATGTATATTAATATCAAATACCGTGCAAAAGTCCTGGAAACTGAGAACAGTCTCAGTATATATAGTGATTCTCTAGGGAAAGACACAAAAGTGTCAGGGGGACAATGCACAGGTCACAGGTATTAGCAATATAATTAGGACGAAACCAACCAATGAAAGAAATTAATAGTCCTATCTTTTTAAAGGGACCAAAGATAATATATATCAGGCTGGAGGTGCGCCACTAAGCTAAAGTTACAGTAATTTTTCTAAAGGATATTAGTGTAGACCACTAGTGGGTACTACACTAAAAAAGAGCTTAGTGTGTGGCGCACTCTTTTGAAATGATTATAAATTGATAAAATTCTACTTTTATTACGTATTTATAAGATAAATCTCTATAGCCAGGCAAATAAATATATTCGATAGCCTGAGAGTAAACACCTATAAGATTATTGCACTAAATTATTATTGAATGATGGTAATTACCATTTCCGCTATACTTAAAACAAATAAATTGTATGTCAAGCTTAGTGATATATTACTGTGCGTATTATATATTGTAACGGTTATCGATATCACCCTTTACCAAGACTGTATTAGTTTGTAATCACGGACATAGCTCAAATAATAGCCACTTTTAAAAGTATATGGTTATTGTTGGAATAAGGAGATGTTAAGCACTATATTGTTGTTATAATCAATACATATCAAAGAAAATGTAGGTTCCTAAATTACCTCAAAAGAAACCCCTGTTCCTGGCAACTCTTCGTCTTCAGATTGCAAAAGAAAACAATGTAGATGTGTGTTGTAACATATGCGCACTTAGCCTGCTAGTCTATTATTCAGACTGCAGTAACTGTGCAGATGTAATTTGATACATTTTTTAGTATCCACAGTGACAGGATACAATTGTGGCGAAAAGGGCCATACACACTAGAGAACAGATAATACTGATACTGTCTCTAAATCTGTAATAAATATTTGTTAGTCATATGTAACAGAACATAGTGTTTATAACCAGAATATGTAACACCTGTTTTCAGATACTAAGCTGCAATAAAGGCAACGTATAGATGATGATAACGTCGCGAAGAGTACTCCACTTAACAGGGCATTTGTGCTAACTTCGAATCCATGTAACCATGAGTGGCAATTCACTGTTTAATTTGAGACAGTTCTGGGATATATCTTAATTTGATAGAATCCAGAAATTCCAGACATTAATAGGTGTAATAACTAAAAGATAAAGAGTCCCAGGTATATATTAACGGTTTCCCTTTCTACTGTTGCTCCATGTGCCCAGGTGTACCTGGGCAGTGAATGGTACAATGAGAGCGGGGAAAGACCGTTAACCTGGAGACTGAAGGGACAGTGTAGTACGAGCCACTTCTGCTGTCCACGCTCTACATCCCCCCTCCCCTGTTGTGGAAACACATTGCAGGGGGAGTACGTAGATATGGAGCAGTGGATGAGAGGGCGGCTCTGAAATACCTGTTAGCTTCCCTGTCAGGCTGTCCTTCTAAGCGCAGTCAAGGTTGGATCAGCATGTGAGAAATCACTGTGGAAACAGACCATCAAGTCTGGTAGAATTCCCGTGCATCCGTAAATGCTAAATGTCCTGAGCGCTATCCGAAGGATACCAGGTAAAGTAGAATTGCCGTACCTTCATAGATGCTGCTCGTCCTGAGCACTGTCAGAGCTGTGTCCGCGTACGAGAGGGTGCTGCGGGAGCTGGACGCTGGGTCGGGTAGGATTCCCGTACCTGAGTGTGTCCTGTACGTCCTAGTCCCGTTGAGGATTAAAGGTCCTGAGCGCTATCCGAGGGATGCCGGGTAAGGTGGAATTCCCGTGCCTTCATAGATGCTGAACGTCCTAAGCGCTGTCAGCGCTGTCAGAGCTACGTCCGTGTGTGAGAAGACGCTGTGACCCTGTCGTTTAATTCCAGTGGTACTGGCGTATAATTCCAGTGATCCTGCCGTATAAATTCAGTGGTACTGAAGTATAAATCCAGTGATCCTGCCGTATAATTCCAGTGGTACAGGCGTATAAATTCAGTGACCCTGACGTATAATTCCGGTGGTACTGGCGTATAATTCCAGTGATCCTGCCGTATAAATCTAGTGGTATTGGCATATAAATCCAGTGATCCTGCCGTATAATTCCAGTGGTATAGTTGTATAAATCTAGTGATCCTGCCGTATAATTCCAGTAATACAGGCATATAAATCCAGTCCAGTGATACTGTCATATACTGTATGTACAGTGGTACTGCCATATAAATCCAGTGTTACTGCTGTATAATTCCAGTGATCCTGCTGTATAACTCCAGTGGTACTGATTTATAAATCCAGTCCAGTGATACTGCCGTATATGTCCAGTGGTACTACCGTTTAATTCCAGTGGTTCTGCTGTATAATTCCAGTGATCTTGCGAATAATTCCAGTGTTACTGGATATTAAATCCAGTGATCCTGCTGTATAATTCCAGTTGTACTTCAGTATAAATCCAGTGATCCTGCAATATAATTCAAAAAATCCAGTTATCTTGCCGTATAATGCCACTGGTACTGGCGTATAAATCCAGTGATCCTGCAATATAATTCCAATGGTATTGGCGTTTAAATTTAGTGATTCTGCCATATAATTCCAGTGGTACTGGCGTATAATTCCAGTGATCCTGATGTATAATTCCACTGGTACTGGTGTATAAATCCAGTCCAGTGATACTGCCGTATATGTCCAGTGGTACTGCCGTATAATTCCAGTGGTTCTGCTGTATAATTCCAGTGATCTTGCAAATAATTCCAGTGGTACTGGATATTAAATCCAGTGATCCTGCTGTATAATTCCAGTTGTACTTCAGTATAAATCCAGTGATCCTGCAATATAATTCCAGTGGTACTGGCGTATAAATCCAGTGAACCTGCCATATAATTCCAGTGGTACTGGTGTATTATTCCAGTGATCCTGCTGTATAAATCCAGTGGTACTCTAGTATAAATCTAGTCATCCTGCCGTATAATTCCTGTGGTTCTGGTGTATAATTCCAGTGATCCTGTCGTATAATTCCTGTGGTACTGACGTATAAATCCAGTCCAGTGATACTGCCATATATGTACAGTGGTACTTCCGTATAAATCCAGTGGTACTGCCGAATAATTTCAGTGATCTTGCCCTATTATTCCAGTGGTACTGAGAAAATAAATCCTGTTATCCTGCCGTATAATTTCAGTGGTACTTGTGTATAAAACCAGTAATCCTGCAATATAATTCCAGTGGTACTGGCGTATAAATCCAGTAATTCTGCTGTATAATTCCATTGGTACTGGCGTATAATTCCAGTGATCTTGCCATATAGTTCCAGTTTTACTGGTGTATAAATCCAGTCCAGTGATACTGCCGTATATGTCCAGTGGTATTGCCGTACAATTCCAGTGGTTCTGCTGTATAATTCCAGTGATCTTGCGTATAATTCCAGTGCTACTGGCAATTAAATCCAGTGATCCTGCCATATAATTCCAGTGGTACTTGTGTATAACTCCAGTGATCCTGCCATAAAATAGGGAAGATCAAGTACCACTTCCTCCTAGTGCCGAAGCTGCTGCCACTAGTCATGACAAAGACAATGAAATCCCATCAACGTCGTCTGCCAGGGCCGATACCCAATGTGATAGTAGAGGGCATCTAAAATCCAAAAACACAAATTTCAGTAAAAAGACTCAAAAAAATAAATTGAAACATAAACTTGCCAATATGCCATTAACGACACAGAGTGGCATGGAATGTCTGATGCCCTGGCCTATGTTCATGAATAGTGGTTCAGCTTCACATGACTATAGAATCCTTCACCCTCCCGCTAGAAAAATTATAAGAGTTAAGCTGGCAAAAGCACAGCAAAGAACCATGCGTTCTAAGATGGTATCACAAATCCCCAAGGAGAGTCCAAGTGTGTCGGCGGTTGTGATGCCTGACCTTCCCAACACTTGATGAGAAGAGGTGGCTCCTTCCACCATTTTCATGCCCCCTGCAAGTGCTGGAAGGAGCACCCACAGTCCAGTTTCTGATATTCAAATTGAAGAAATCACTGTTGAAGTACACCAGGATGAGGATATGGGTGTTGCTGGCGCTGAGGAGGAAGTTGACGATGAGGATTCTGATGGTGAGGTGGTTTGTTTGAATCAGGCACCAGGGAAAACACCTGTTGTCTGTGGGATGAATAAGCCCATTGTGATGCCTGGGAAAAATAACAAAAAAGCCACCTTTTCGGTGTGGAATTATATCTCCACAAATGCGAACAACAGGTGTCAAGCCATGTATTGCCTTTGTCAATCTGTACTAAGTAAGGGTAAGGACATTAACCACCTAGAAACATCCTCCCTTATTCCTCACCTACAGCGCATTCATCAGAAGTCAGTGTCAAGTTGGGAAACTTTGGGTAAGAGCGTAAGCTGTCCACTGACACCTAAATCCCCTTTTCCTCTTGTACCCAAGCTCCTGCAAGCCACACCACCAACTCCCTCAATGTCAACTTCCTCCTCAGTCAGGAACATCAGTAGTCCTGCAGGCCATGTCACTGGCAAGACTGAGGAATCCTCTCCCAACCGGGATTCCTCCGGAGGATCCTTGAGTGGTACGCCTACTGCTGCTGTTGATGTTGCTGCTGTTGTTACTGCTGGAAGTCAATCGTCATCCCAGAGGGGAAGTCGGAAGACCACTTGTACTACTTCAACTAAGCAATTGACTATCCAACAGTCCTTTGTGAGGAAGATGAAATATGACAGCAGTCATCCTTTTGCAAAATGGATAACTGAGGCCTTGACAGCTATGTTGGTGTTAGACGTGCGTCCGGTATCCGCCATTAGTTCAGTGGACTTAAAGAATTGTTTGAGGTAATGTGTCCCCGTTACCAAATCTCATCTAGGTTCCACTTCACCAGGCAGGCAATACCGAGAATGTACAGAGACATCAGAAAAAGTGTCCTCAGTGTCCTAAAAAATGCAGTTGTACCCACTGTCCACTAAACCACGCCAACTCGTTCCTAGGCAGCTTACGCTGACAACCTCTTATGGAAACTGAGGGACATCATCGCACAATGGCTTACCCCACTTAGATTCTCCTGGGGATTTGTGATATTGGACAACACCACCAATATTGTGTGTGCATTACATCTGGGCAAATTCCAGCACGTCCCATGTTTTGCACATACTGTACAATTAATTTACTGGTGCAGAATTTTTTTTTAAATGTCAGGAGTTTGCAGGAGATGCTGTCGGTGGCCCGAAAAATTGCGGGCCACTTCCGGCATTCAGTCACCATGTGCCGAATACTAGAGCACCAGCAAACACTCCTGAACCTGCCCTGCCATCACCTGAAGTAAGAGGTGGTAACGAGATGGAATTCAACACTCTACAGTATATGCTTCAGAGGATGGAGGAGCAGCAAAAGGCAATTCAAGCCAATACATCCACCCATGGCAAAGGAGGGAGAATGCACCTGCATCAAGTGGAGTGGAGAATGATTTTGGTGTTGTGCAAGGTTCTCCAACCCTTTGAACTTGCCACATGGGAAGTCAGTTCAGACACTGCCAGCTTGAGTCAGGTCATTCCCCTCAACAGGCTTTTGCAGAAGCAGCTAGAGAAATTGAAGGAGGAGCGAAGTTGGAGCAATTCAGCAAAGTATGTGGGACTTGTGGATGGAGCCCTTCATTCGCTTTGCAAGGATTCAAGGGTGGTCAATCTGTTAAAATCAGAGCACTACATTTTGGCCACCGTGTTCGATCCTAGGTTTAAAGCCTACATTGTATCTCTCTTTCTGGCAGACACAAGTCTGCAGAGGTTCAAAGACCTGCTGGTGAGAACATTGTCAACTCAAGCGGAAAGTGACCTGTCAACAGCTCCTCCTTCATTTTCTTCCGCAACTGGGGCTGCGAGGAAAAGGATAAGATTTCCTAGCCCACCCGCTGGTGGTGATGTAGGGCAGTCAGGATCGAGTGCTGACATCTGGTCCGGACTGAACGATTACTGACATGTTTACTGTGACTGCTATATGATTATGTCACCATTGAAAGAATGGTAGAGGACTATATGAGTGACAGCATCCAAGTAGGCATGTCAGACAGTCCGTACACATACTGGCAAAAAGAGGCACTTTGGATGCCCTTGCAAAAACTGGCTTTATTTTACCTAAGTTGCCCCCCCTCCAGTGTGTACTCCAAAAGAGTGTTTAGTGCAGCCGATAACCTTTTCAGCAATCAGCGTAGGAGGTAACTTCCACAAAATCTGGAGAAGATGATGTCATCAAAATGAATTATAAATTCCTCCGGGAAGACCTTTACCAGCAATTGCCTCCAGAAAGTACACAGGGACCTGTGATGGTGGATTCCAGTGGGAACAAATTAATACTCTTTGAGGAGGAGGAAGATATGCACAGTGAAAGGGGTGAGGAATCGGTGGATGAGGATGAGGTCGACATCTTGCCTCTGTAGAGCCAGTTTGTGCAAGGAGAGTTTGATTGCTTCTTTTTTGGTGGGGGCCCAAACCAACCAGTCATTTCAGCCACAGTCATGTGGCAGACCCTGTCGCTGAAATGATTGGTTTGTTAAAGTGTGCATGTCCTGTTTATAAAACATAAGGGTGGGTGGGAGGGCCCAATGACAATTTCATCTTGCACCTCTTTTTCTTTTTTGCATCATGTGTTGTTTGGGAACTAGTTTTTTAAAGTGCCATGCTGTCTGACACTGCTGTACATCTCAAGGGGTACTGCCGTATAAGTCTATGGGTGCTGCCGTATAAGTCAAGTCCAGTGGTGCTGTATGGTGCTGCATTAGTCCAATGGTGGTGTCTTGTGCTGCCATAAGTCCAGTGATGGTGTCCTGTGCTGTATATTATTTACTCCAAATAAAAGTCTTATATACATTACTTATATTATTATCCAAATAATTTTTACAGGGTTTGCCTGGGTGGTGTAGGGGGTACACTCGCCTGTGCTGCATATAATTATAATAGCTCCAAATAAAAGGGTTAGAGGTGGTCATTCCGAGTTTATCGCTCGCTAGCTGTTTTTAGCAGCATTGCACATGCTAGGCCGCCGCCCTCTGGGAGTGTATGTTAGCTTAGCAGAATAGCGAACGAAAGATTAGCAGAACTGCTACTAAATAATTTCTTGCCGTTTCTGATTAGCTCCAGACCTACTCCTAGACTGCGATCACCTCAGTCCGTTTAGTTCCTGGTTTGACGTCACAAACATGCCCTGTGTTCAGCCAGCCACTCCCCCGTTTCTCCAGCCACTGCGTTTTTTCCAGGCACGCCTGCGTTTTTTAGCACACTCCCTGAAAATGGCTAGTTTCCGCCCAGAAACACCCACTTCCTGTCAATCACACTACGATCACTCGAGCGATGAAAAAATGTCGCTCGAGCTTGTGTAAATCTACAAAGTTTTGTGTGAAAGTACTTAGCGCATGCGCACTGCGTACCATGTGCTTGCACATTTTTGCCATTTTTTTACTTAATCGCTGCACTGCGAAAATCGGCAGCGAGCGATCAATTCGGAATGACCACCATTTTTATCCAAATTTATTTTACAGGCTTTGCCGTGTGTGTGTGTGGTTTAGGGGTATGCTCTCCTGTGCCACCAATATTGTACATGTATTACATCTGGGCAAATTCCAGCACGGCCCAAGTTGTTTGTGCCGGACACTTGTGTCGCTTAGATACAGCTACCTCATTGCACCTCTTTTTTTTCTTTGCATGATGTGCTGTTTGGGGCCTAGTTTTTTTAAGTGCCATCCTGTCTGCAATTGCAGTGCCACTCCTAGATGGGCCAGGTGTTTGTGCTGCACACTTGTGTCGCTTAGCTTAGTCATACAGCTACCTCATCGCACCTCTTTTTCTTCTTTGCATGATGTGCTGTTTGGGGCATATTTTTAAAATCTGCCATCCTGTCTGCCACTGCAGTCCCACTCCGAGATGGGCCAGGTGTTTGTGCCGCACCCCCCCACAGTGATGAAATGGGAGGCGTGCCTCACGATAGTGGCGTTCCTGTGAAGTCACGCCCCTTTCCTCAGAGACCATGCCCCCTTCTTTGGGCATGTGGGAGTCCCGATTTCACATTCTTCAATGTTGGGAGGTATAGTTGCACTCCCTGCAACTATACCTCTCTTTGTCAACCTTAGTCACCCTTAGCTACACCCTTTGTCACCACCCATAGTGATGCAACTGAACATGCCTAACTATGCTCTCAAATGCATAAACAATTTTAGTTTTTTTTTAAATAAATTCAAGGAACAAAAAATGGAGCATCTTGAAGGGAGTTTTACTCTACTTATAAGAATTTGAGTTCCTTTACACTATATTGGAGTATACTGAATGTTCCATGGGATGCCTTTTAAACCTTTATACACGAAAATGCATCTTTACATAATTAATATTTATTAGGGATGTGCGCCATCCCAAATCTCAGGTTTTGGGTTCTTGGATCTGTATTTGTTTTGCCAAAACTTGCCTTGCAAGTTTTGGGTCTGTATTTGTTTTGGATCTGTATTTTTTTTAATCAGAAAAACAGCTAAAACCACAGAATTTGGGCCTGTTTTTGGTGGTCATTCCGAGTTGTTCGCTCGCTAGCTGCTTTTAGCAGCATTGCACACGCTAGGCCACTGCCCTCTGGGAGTGTAGCTTAGCTTAGCAGAATAGCGAACGAAAGATTAGCAGAACTGCTACTAAATAATTCCTTGCAGTTTCTGAGTAGCTCCAGACCTACTCCTAGAGTGCGATAACCTCAGTCCGTTTAGTTCCTGGTTTGACGTCACAAACACGCCCTGCGTTCGGCCCGCCACTCCCCTGTTTCTCCAGCCACTTTTGCGTTTTTACCTGGCACGCCTGCGTTTTTTAGCACACTCCCTGAAAACGGCCAGTTTCCGCCCAGAAACACCCACTTCCTCTCAATCACACTACGATCACTCGAGCGATGAAAAAACGTCACTCGAGCTTGTGTAAATCTACAGTTTTGTGTGAAAGTACTTAGCGCATGCGCACTGCGTACCATGTGCATGCGCATTTTTGCCGTTTTTTTACTTAATCGCTGCACTGCGAAAATCGGCAGCGAGCGATCAATTTGGAATGACCACCTTTGTTCCTACGGTATTATTAACATCAATTACATTAATTTCCACTCACTTTCAGTCAATTTTGACCACCTCACAGCTGATAATATAGTTTTCATCCAGTTTCGGCCAAAAGGTTGCAGCGAGGTAGCAGGATGACCTAGCTAAGCGACAGCAGTGGGCGACAAAAACATGTGGCACTTATACTTCCAAAATAGCACATCCAGGAAACAGAATGGCACTGCAGTGGTAAATAGTTTGGCAGTTTAGACAATCAGCAATGCTCCAAACAGCACCTAATGCAACGAAAAGAGGTGCAAGATGGAATTGTTCCTGGGCCCTCCCGTCCACTAGAAATAGTAATTAAACACTTCGGTTTAATTTCACCAACAGTTTCGCATAATACATGTATGAGTAGGAAATAAAATATTTTTTTTCTTTGCTTGTGCTGTACAGCTGTTTTCTATACAATTTTTATTTTAGTTTCATAAGTACCGGTCAGACCGCAGTATATTATTAATTTGTACTCATACACATATTGTGCCACACTGTTGGTGATCATCTGATGCACACATGAATTGGATGATGCTGGGGTGAAGGTGGCACCACAGTACTATATTTTATTTCCTACTCATACACATATTGTGTGACACTGTTGGTGAAGGTCAACCGCAGTGTTCATTTACTATTTCTGAGGCACACACAAATTGTGTGACTCTGTGGGTGAAGGTGGTACCATAGTAATATATTTTATTTCCTACTCATACACGTATTGTGTGACACTGTTGGTGATGGTCAACCGCAGTGTTCAATTAATATTTCTGATGCACACACGTATTGTGTGATGCTGTGGGTGAAGGTGGAACCACAGTAATATTTTTTTCTAATAATATTTTTAGGCTTTTTGTTTTTAGCTTTTATTAGTTTAATTTTACACTGGGGCGGAGCCACTGAATGGACGCACAGAGCACCCCTTACAGATACAGCAGACAGAGCACCCCTTTCAGATACAGCTGACAGAGCACCCCGCTTGGACTGATACAGCATGTGGGCCCCATCCTGCTCCGTAGCATTCAGTGCAGTTAGTGCTTTGAGCACTAGAGAGATTCTGGCACAGTGCCAGAGACAACAGCGCTTGCGCAGGTGTCCGGGAAAATGGCACAGCAGACATCTTTCCGAAGACATGCATGAGCGCTTTAGACTCTAGCACAGTACCAGAGTCTCTCTAGTGCTCAGAGCACGAAC
The DNA here is from genome assembly GCF_028390025.1 of Pseudophryne corroboree. Classification (NCBI taxonomy): domain Eukaryota; kingdom Metazoa; phylum Chordata; class Amphibia; order Anura; family Myobatrachidae; genus Pseudophryne; species Pseudophryne corroboree. The sequence continues at coordinate 187,725,909 of NC_086451.1, read as the reverse complement.
TGCGCTGCCGGCTATGGAGGAGGAGGGGGCCCACATGCGGAGACGCTGATGGACACCAGGTAAGTATAGATGAAATGGGTGTAGTGTGTGCGTGTTGGCCCCCTCTGGACCCAGGGGCCTGTGTTCTCCGCACACACTGCACCCATTATAGATAAGCCACCGAGAGCACCCCTTTTTCAGATACAGCAGACAGAGCATTCCACCTGGACTGATACAGCAGAGCACCCCTTTCAGATACAGCAGACAGAGCACCTCTTTCAGATACAGAAGACAGAGTACCCTTTCAGAGGGTATGGTATGACTGGCTGGCTGTCGGGATCCCTGCGCTCAGCATGCCGGCACCGGGATCCCGACCGCGGTGCAAGCGCAAAAGAGCCCCTTGTGGGTGCACCACGTTATTTATTGAAGAATAAATAGTGTGGTGCACCTGCAAGGGGAACTTTTGCGCTCGTGGCACCCCAAGAGGGAGAATAGTTGCCGGCATCCCGGCGGTCTGGATCCCGGCGCCGGTATTCTGAGATCCGGGATCCCGACAGTCAGACAGTCGAGTGTCACCCCTTTCAGATACAGTAGATAAAGTACTCCTTTTTCAAATACAGCAGACAGATAACCCCTTTCAGATACAACAGACAGGGCAACCTGCCTAGACTGATACAGCAGAGCATCCCTTTCAGATACAGCAGACAGAGCACTCCATTCAGATACAGCAGACAGAGCACTCCTTTTAGATACAGCAGACAGAGCACCCCTTTCAGATACAGCAGACAGAGTACTCCTTTCAGATACAGCAGACAGAGCACTCCTTTTAGATACAGCAGACAGAGCACCCCTTTCAGATACAGCAGACAGAGCACCCCTTTCAGATACAGCAGACAGAGCACTCCTTTTAGATACAGCAGACAGAGCACCCCTTTCAGATACAGCAGACAGAGCACCCCTTTCAGATACAGCAGACAGAGCACCCCTTTCAGATACAGCAGACAGAGCACTCCTTTTAGATACAGCAGACAGAGCACCCCTTTCAGATACAGCAGACAGAGTACTCCTTTCAGATACAGCAGACAGAGCACTCCTTTCAGATACAGCAGACAGAGCACTCCTTTCTGATACAGCAGACAGAGCACCCCTTTCAGATACAGCAGACAGAGCACCCCTTTCAGATACAGCAGACAGAGCACTCCTTTTAGATACAGCAGACAGAGCACCCCTTTCAGATACAGCAGACAGAGTACTCCTTTCAGATACAGCAGACAGAGCACTCCTTTCAGATACAGCAGACAGATGGCGCCAATGACCTTTATAGAATCCAAAACCTGCGAGAATCTGACAGCAGGATGATGATGTTTTGCCTCGTTTTGGGATCCGACTAAGGTAGCAAGTCCAGAGTCATACTCGGATCCAGTCTCGGAATGCAAAGTTCGGGTGGGTCCGAGGCAAAGCGATTCTTAAAACAGGACCCGCTCATCTCTAATATTTAGATCAATCTAATAGAGCATTCAAATACATAGAGACATTTATTAAAGGAGCATTTAATACGTACACATACCTAAACTTATAACTAATTTAAGACTTACATAAGGCTAAAGAAGAGTATGTCCCTGTAAATTTTCTGACTCCTTATCTTTATATTTTTAAATAAGCTTGTCTCACATTCAAAAGGGCCTATTTATCATAGCCCCTGTGATACAGGACTGGAACGTTAACAGCAAACCAAACTTTGCAGATACATAAATTATTTACAGGAAAAAAAAAATTCAAATTATTTTAATCTGTTATAACCATCCTGAGATATAGCAAAAATTAAATAAAACTTAAGAAAAAGCCAAACTTCTGGAGAAACCGCCCCTTTTTGTGCTAAGGGTGTTTCTAGAGAGGAGGAGGCCCATGTGCAGACTCTGTCTGGGCCCCCTCCTTTATAGCCGGCAGCGCTGTGTACACTCTGGGCACTAGGGACCCTAGCACTGTCCCAGAGCCTAGAGTGCATGCGCAAATCACCGGGAAAATGGTGCGGAGGCTATCTTCCCAGTGATTTTACTACTGCACATGCTCGACTCACCAGGAAAATAGCGCAGCGGGACTCCAAAGGGTAAGTATTTAAATTAATGGGTGCAGGGTGTGGACCCCCAGGGGCCCGTGTGCACTGCACACAATACACAATTATAAATATGCAGGTGTTTCTGCTTCAATAGGGCTTTTTGCCTATAACAATCTTCTCCTACATCTTGCTTTTGCAGGTCAGTGTTAAAAAGTACATAAAAATAATACTAAAAAGATAACTCCCCTGATCCCAGGTTTTTTTAAATCCTTTGATTGCATGATGCAAAGTTTTGCAGCACTAGGGACGCCATTGTCTTTGTTTCACAAATTCAGAAAACCAGGTGCATTGTAAGTAGATACAGTATATTCCATCCCATTAGAAAATTTCATGTTTGCACTTTTATAATTGAACCTCACCACTGATACATAAAACATACACCTTGGTGATGGTGTGTTCATGTTTTTCACCCTGAGGGCAGTCACTTGTAGGTGCAGGTTAGAAAAATTGGGTGTGACAAGATCTGTCAGGACTTACATTCCTGTCTAGGGCAGGGTAGTGATGAAGAAAGAAGGACCCTGAGGGAACTATACAGATAAATGAAGATAGAAAATAAAAACACAAGGATATGGTTGTTAGACAGGGAGATATGCACTGGACACTTTGGGGGTTTTGGGTTTTGGTTTTGGATATAGATCTCCTTTCGTATTTTGTATCTGGATTGATTTTGCCAAAACCAACCTTTCGGGTTTTGGTTTTGGATCTACTTCGTGATATTGTTTTTAGGCCAAAAGGTTGCACGGAGGTAGCTAAGTGACACAAGTGGACGGCACAAACACGGAGCCCATCTAGGAGTGGCACTGAAAGTGGTAGACAGGATGATAGTTTTAAAAATTAGGCCCCACAGAGCACATAATGCAAAGAAAAAAAAGAGGTGCAAGATGGAATTGTCCTTGGGCCCTCCCACCCACACTAATGTTGTATATAACAGGACATGCACACTTTAACAAACCAATCATTTCAGCAACGTGGTCTGCCACATGACTGTGGCTGATATGATTGGTTTGTTTGTGCCCCACACAAAAAGAAGCAATTAATCTCTCTTGTACAAACTGGCTCTACAGAGGCAAGATCTCATCTTCAGCCTCCAATTCCTCACCCCCTTAAATGTTTACATCCTCACAGAGTATTAATCGTCCCCACTGGAATCCCCCATCACAGGTCCCTGTGTACTTTCTGGAGTATTGCTGGTAAAGGTCTTCCTGCAGGAATTTATAAATTATTTTGATGAACATCATCTTCTCCACATTTTGTGGAAGTAACCTCCTGCGCCGATCACTGAAAAGGTTACCGGCTGCACTAAACACTCTTTCGGAGTACACACTGGAGGGGGGAGGGGGGGCGGGCAACTTAGGTAAAATAAAGCCAGTTTGTGCAAGGGCCTTCAAATTGCCTCTTTTTCCTGTCAGTATACATACGGACTGTCTGACATGCCTACTTGGATGTAGTTACTAATATAATCCTCCACCATTCTTTCAACAGTGACAGCATCATATGCAGTGACAGTAGACATGTCAGTAATTGTTGGTAGCTCCTCCAGTCTGGACCAGATGTCAAAACTTGCTCCTGACTGCCCTTCATCCTCACCAGTGGGTCGGCTAGGAAATTTTATTTTTTTCCTCGCAGCCCCAGTTGCAGTAAAAAATGATGGAGAAGCTGTTGACATATCATGTTCCACTTAAGCTGACTATTTTCTCACCAGAAGCTCTTTGCACCTCTGCAGACTTGTGTCTACTAGAAAGAGAGATACTGTGTAGGCTTTAAACCTAGGATCGAGCATAGTGGCCAAAATGTAGTGATCGGATTTCAACAGATTGACCACCCTTAAATCCTGCCAAAGTGAATGAAGGGTTCCATTCACAAGTCCCACGTACTTAGCGAAATCACTCCATTTTAGCTCCTCCTTCACTCTCTCCAGCTGCTTCTGCAAAATCCTAATGAGGGGAATGGCCTGACTCAAGCTGGCAGTGTCTGAACTGACTTCCCATGTGGCAAGTTCAAAGGGTTGGAGAACCTTGCACAACACGGAAATCATTCTCCACTGCACTTTAGTCAGGTGCATTCCCCCTCCTTTGCCATGGGTGGATGTATAGGCTTGAATGGCCATTTGCTGCTCCTCCATCCTCTGAAGCATATAGAGTGTTGAATTTCACCTCGTTACTACCTCTTGCTTCAGGTGATGGCAGGGCAGGTCCAAAAGTGTTTGCTGGTGCTTCAGTCTTCGGCACGCGGTCGCTGGATGTCAAAAGTGGCCCACCAACAGCATCTCCTGCAAGCCCTTGTCATTTTTCAAAAAAATCTGCACCAGCAAATTAATTGTGTGAGCAAAACATGGGATGTCCAAATGTAATGCTTGCACAATATTGGTGGCATTGTCAGATATCACAAATCCTCAGGAGAATCTAAGTGGGCTAATCCATTGTGCGATGATGTCCCTCAGTTTTTCTAAGAGGTTCTCAGCGTTGTGCCTCTTATGGAAACTGGTGATACACAGCATAGCCTGCCTAGGAATGAGTTGGCATTTGTGAGATGCTGCTGCCGCTGCTGTTGTTGCTGCAGAAGGCAATACATCTACCCAGTGGGTTGTCACAGTCATGTAGTTTGCCCTGATCCACTTGTCCACATGTCCGTGGTTAAGTGCACAGTGGGCAGAACTGCATTTTTTAGGACTCTGAGGACACTTCTTTTAATGTCTCTGTACAGTCTGGGAATCGCTTGCCTAGTGAAGTGGAATCTAGATGGGATTTGATACAGGGGACACAGTACGTCCATCAACTGTCTAAATCCCACTGCACTAATGGTGGATACCGGACACACATCTAACACCAGCATAGTTGTTATGGCCTCAGCAATCCTCTTTGCAACAGGGTGACTGCTGTCATACTTCATCTTCCTTGCAAAGGACTGTTGGACAGTCAGTTGCTTAGTTATAGTAGTACAAGTGGTCTTCCGACTTCCTCTCTGGGATGATGATCGACTCCCAGCAGCAACAATGGCAGCAGTAGGTATAGCACTCAAGGATCCTCCGGAGGAATCCTGGATAGGAGAGGACTCGTCAGTCATGTCAGTGACATGGCCTGCAGGACTACTTCCATTCCTGATTGAGGAAGAAATTGACGATTATGGAGTTGGTGGTGTGGACTGTAGGTGCTTGGATACAACAGGAAAAAGGTGTATACAAAAGGTTGGTGACAGACACCTCCTGGGCACTTCTCCGAGTATCAGCTAGCCTTTGTTACTAATAAGCCCAAAGACAATTGCAAACAGAATAGAGTGGCGTGGTAACAAAATGGCGCTACCCAGTAGCTCTCATATAGCACATGCCTTGAAAAAGGAATAGCAATTTTCCAAAATGCATTGGCTCCAGCACCTCCAGGGATACTATAAGAGAATTTGCAGTGTAAGGAATTTCAAGATCTGGGAGCTTGTGCAGGGTAAGTCCAGACTACTCTGCACTTCATCGTGACCTGCAGCTCCCCTTCTACCTTTCCGGTAGGACTCCTTGCTTGAACAAATGCCAACTTGTACCAATATTTTGAAGGGACACCTATCCCTATTTTAATGTATGTCATATATTTTATTTTATTTCTGGATTAAAAGTGTTATATGTGAGCTACTGGGTAGCGCCATTTTGTTACCACACCACTCTATTCTGCTTACAACAGGAAAAAGGTATTTTGGTGTCACTGGACTGCTTATGCTCTTACCCAAAGTTTCGGACCTTGACAATGACTAATGATGAATGCGCTGCAGGTGACGTATAAGGGAGAATGTTCCTAGGTGGTTAATGTCCTTACCACTACCTATTATGGATTGACAAGGCAACACATGGCTTGACACTTGTCCAGATTTATGGAGAAATAATTCCACACCAAAAAGGTGGATTTTTTGGTGTTTTGCCAAGACATGACAATTAATTTTTTCATCCCATGGCCAACAACTGTCTCCACTGGTGCCTTATTCAAACAAACCACATCACCATCAGAATCCTCATTGTCAACTTCTTCCTCAGCACCAGCTAAACCAATATCCTCCTCATCCTGGTGTACTTCTACAGTGACATCCTCAATCTCAATATCAGCAACTGGGCTTGCAGGGCTCCTCCCAGCACTTACAGAGGGCATGCAAATGGTGTAGAAGCCTCCTCTTCCCATACAGTGTTGGGAAGGCCAGGCCTAGACATCGCAACCGCGGACATGCTTAGACTTTCCTTGGGGATTTGTGATATCTCTGAATGCACAGTTGTTTCCTGTGCTTTAACAAGCTTTTTTTTTTTCGAGAGGGAGGAGGGCTTCCATCTTCATGAGAAGCTGAACCACCAGTCAAGATCATAAGCCAAAGCCTTAGCCTTTCCTTGCCACTTTGTGTTGTGAATGGCATATTGCCAATTCAAATAATTTCTTTCCTTTTTGTTATAAATTTTTGCTTCTTGGATTTTACATGCCCTCCATGACATTGGGTATCAGCCTTAGCAGACGACGCTGATGGAATTGCATCGTCAATGTCATGACTGGTGGCAGCAGCTTCAGCACTAGAACTAGGAAGTGGTTTCTGATCTTTCACAATTTTTTCCTCCAAATTTTTGTTCTCCATTTAAAAGGACAGCGCCCCTTTATTTTTACAGCACAAAAACCAGTGCCCCTTTATTTTTACAGCACACAGGACAAGGCCACCACTCCCCTTTATTGTTACAGTACACAGAACAGCGCTCCTTTATTTTTACAACACACAGGACAGTGCCACAGCACCACTTTATTTTTACAGCACACAGAACAATGTCCCTTTATTTTTACAGCACACAGGACAGGGCCACTGCGCCCTTTTATTTTTACAGCACACAGAATAGTGCCCCTTTATTTTTACTGCACACAGAACAGTGCCCCTTTATTTTTTCAGTACACAGAACAGTGCCCCTTTATTTTTTCAGCACACAGGACAGGGCCACAGCGCCCCTTTATTTTTACAGCACACTGGACAGGGCCACAGCGTCCCTTTATTTTTACAGCACACAGACCAGCGCCCCTTTATTTTTACAGCACACAGGACAGTGACACAGTGCCCTTTTATTTTTACAGCACACAGGACAGGGCCACAGGGCCCCTTTATTTTTACAACACACAGGACTGGGTCACAGCGCCCTTTTATTTTTACAGCACACAGAACAGTGCCCCTTTTTTTTCAGTACACAGGACAGGGCCACAGCACCCCTTTATTTTTACAGCACACAGGACAAAGCAACAGTGCCCCATTATTTTTATAGCACACAGGACAATTCCACAGCGCCCCTATATTTTTACAGCACACAGAACAGTGACACAGCGCCCCTTTATTTTTACAGCACACGGGACAGTGCCCCTTTATTTTTTACTGCACACAGAAAAGCGCCCCTTTATTTTTACAGCACACAGGACAGGACCACAGCACCCCTTTATTTTACAGCACACAGTACAGTGCCACAGCACCCCTTTATTTTTACAGCACACAGAAAAGTGCCCCTTTATTTTTTCAGCACACAGGACAGAGCCACAGAGCCCCTTTATTTTTACAGCACACAGGACAGCACCCCTGTACAGCAGAGGACTGCAGCACCCCTGTACAGTACCCCTAACAGCACAGGACACCACAGGACAGCACCCCTGTACAGCCCATGACAGCAGCACCTCAGTACATCACCCCTAACAGCACAGGACAGCACCCCAGAGCAGCACCCCTGTACAGCACTGGACAGCAGCACCCATGTACAGCACCCCTAACAGCACAGGACAGCACAAGACAGCACCCCAGAACAGCACCCCAGGACAGCACAGGACTGCAGAATCCCTGTACAGCACCCCTAACAGCACAGGACACCACAAGACAGCACACCAGAACAGCACCCTAGGACAGCACAGGACAACAGCACCTCTGTACAGCACCCCTAAACAACACACAAAGTGACCCCACCCGATGCCACCACCCACAGAGAGACAGAGGTCTGTCTCCCTCACTCTCCAAGTCCGGAGTGAAAATGGCAGCTACACGCGGCTCCATATAAGGAATCCAAACACCCATGATATCCGATAGCATCCGGTGGCATCTTGCCGCGATCTGGGATCTGAGGAAGGCGGGAAGTCCTGAGCCAGACTCGGATCCCGCCTCGGATCATGTAGTTCGGGAGGCTACAGATCTCTGAGATCTGAACTTGCTCATCCCTAATATATATGTACGTCACAGGCCTTGTGGCCGATAGTGACCTCTGACCCAGATTTACCGTCATTCAAGAAAATTAGACCAATTGCAGCGTTCAAGAGGGGGGCTAATCTTTGTGATAGAGTTGTTAAAACGGATATTTCGGGAATGGAATGGGGATATTTCTACCTTCCCGAATGTACAAAACAAACCCCCAAGTTATTGCTGCTCAAAGTGTGCTACATTTAGACAGACACATGGTGGTCTGTAAGGAGTTTAGACATCGACACAGGGAACTTACATTTTCCATCAGGCAGGTTATAACCTGCAGTACCCCATTCGTAGTGTATGCCATGGTGTGCCCGTGTGGTTTGTACTACATTGGGCAGACCACACGTAAGTTCAGAGAGCGAATGGTGGCTCATCGCTCAGCCATTAAACTTACTTTGGAAGGTAAACCTGTTTATCAGCCGTTTGCCCGGCACTTCAAATTGGCGGCACACAGCTTGAATTCTTTGAGATATTTTGGAATTCATCATGTGCCAGTAACACTGAGGGAGGGTGACAGGGTCAAAGTCTTGTTAAAAAGGAAACACATTGGATCATGAGGCCTCGAGGCCTTAATGATAAGATCAATTGGAATGTATTCAGCTGAGTTCTTTCTGGTAGAAAGTGAGTAACTATATAGTTTACAGTATCATTAACAATTTTGCAAGGTGTGATTATAGTAGATTTCATGCAGGGACGTCCTGAGAATAGATTTGTGGATTTTTTCTCCATATCCCATACTTTAGTGTGGATTTTAGATGATCAGATTCCACTATACTTGGGTAGTGTTGCAGTGTTGCATTTACATGTATATTTGTACCCATAATATATCTCGGTATGTTTAAGTTCTCCTCTGAATATGTTTATACTATTTGTTGTTGTATATAGGTACCTATAGGAGAAGCACAGCCCAGCCATTCCCCCACTTAGTTCCTGACCAATGAGGAAGCAAAACCGGCACCCCGTGACACGCAGCAGGGCCTGGGTGAACCGCAAGCGGTGGATCACCATGGCTATGGTGACGCGATGACCGGAAGTGACCTGGCGGTTCCTGACCCGGAAGAGAGGACGCGTGGTGAGGATGTGGCGGCGGGCGCTCCTTGGGGTATTTAGGTGGGTAAGTGTTCTATGTATGTTTGTCCAGCTTATTGTATTTTTGCCCGAGGAAGGGGCAGAGGTCCTGAAATGGCTATTGCCAAATACAAGCTTTTTACTTTCAGTACAAATTGCCTCCAGTGCCGTTCTGTTTGGAATACATTTGTCTTTGTCTTTATATATATATATATATATATATATATCATACACTGTTGAGTTACATTATTATGACCACCTCCTGCATTTGACATGAGCTGCGTGGATTGGTGGGTATATAAGGTGTGAAATAGTTGAGTTACATTATTATGACCGCCTCCTGCATTTGACATGAGCTGCGTGGATTGGTGGGTATATAAGGTGTGAAATAGGCCCTCTGCACACATATCACTCGTTGCTGTCATGGGTAAAAGGGGTGATTTATCCGAGTTGTGAACTGTTCGTGTGCTGCTGTGATGAAGCTGTATCGTGACCGGACAAATGGCAGCATTGTGAATAACCAATGTGGGAATCACGGAGCACCAGGTGCCATTGATGTGAGGTGAACTTCGACTACGAAGGTGCTTGATACCCGACCGACACGCCACTGTGGAGCAGCTCACTGTCAAACTGAACCTGGGGGCTACCAGACATAAATGACAGCTCAGCACACCTGCTGTGTATGGGGCTCCAAATCAAATGGATAATTACTGCACTTACAGCAGCTGGTGGTAATAGTAATGTAGTAATGTGACTCGACCGTGTGTGTATATATATATATATATATATATATATATATATCACATCAATTTATATATATATATATATATATATATATATATACAGTACACGTTGAGTATCCCTTATCCAATACTCAATATGATACATTTTTGGTTTCCCTACTGAGATAATGACACGTTTATATCTATATCTATATATATTATATATATCGATATAATATATCTATATAAATATCTATATATATATATATATATATATATACATAATATATAATATACTGTATATGTAATTATCTCAGTAGGGGACACAAAAATGTGAGATTATGAACTGTATATATATTAGTGATGTGCACCGGAAATTTTTCGGGTTTTGTGTTTTGTTTTTTGATTCGGTTCCGAGGCCGTGTTTTGGATTCGGACGCATTTTGGCAAAACCTGCATGAAAATTTTTTGTCGGATTCGGGTGTTTTGGATCCGGGTGTTTTTTTTTTTTCAAAAACCCCTCAAAAACAGCTTGAATCATAGAATTTAGGGGTCATTTTGATCCCATAGTATTATTATCCTCAATAACCATAATTTCCACTCATTTTCAGTCTATTCTGAACACCTCACACATCACAATATTATTTTTAGTCCTAAAATTTGCACCGAGGTCGCTGGATGACTAAGCTAAGCGACCCAAGTGGCCGACACAAACACCTGGCCCATCTAGAAGTGTCACTGCAGTGTCAGACAGGATGGCACTTCAAAAAATAGTCCCCAAACAGCACATGATGCAAAGAAAAAAAGAGGCGCAATGAAGTAGCTGTGTGACTAAGCTAAGCGACCCAAGTGGCCGACACAAACACCTGGCCCATCTAGGAGTGGCACTGCAGTGTCAGACAGGATGTCAGATTTAAAAAATAGTCCCCAAACAGCACATGATGTAAAGAAAAAAAGAGGTGCACCAAGGTCGCTGGATGGCTAAGCTAAGCGACACAAGTGGCCGACACAAATACCTGGCCCATCTAGGAGTGGCACTGCAGTGTCAGACAGGATGGCACTTCAAAAAAATAGTCCGCAAACAGCACATGATGCAAAGAAAAAAAGAGGCGCAATGAGGTAGCTGTGTGACTAAGCTTAGCGACCCAAGTGGCCGACACAAACACCTGGCGGCCCATCTAGGAGTGGCACTGCAGTGTCAGACTGTGCAAAACTGAAATGCACAACAGGTATGGATGGATAGTATACTTGACGACACAGAGGTAGGTAGAGCAGTGGCCTACTGTATCGTACTGCTATATAGTATATACTCGTGGTCAGCAAACTGTGCAAAACTGAAATGCACCACAGGTATGGATGGATAGTATACTTGACGACACAGAGGTAGGTAGAGCAGTGGCCTACTGTACCGTACTGCTATATAGTATATACTGGTGGGCAGCAAAGTGTGCAAAACTGAAATGCACCACAGGTATGGATGGATAGTATAATTGACGACACAGAGGTAGGTAGAGCAGTAGCCTACTGTACCGTACTGCTACATAGTATATACTGTTGGTCAGCAAACTGGGCAAAACTGAAATGCACCACATTTATGGATGGATAGTATACTGTACTTAACGACACAGAGGTAGGTAGAGCAGTGGCCTTCTATACCGTACTGCTATATAGTATATACTGGTGGTCAGCAAACTGTGAAAAACTAAAATGCACCACAGGTATGGATGGATAATATACTTGACGACAAAGAGGTAGGTAGAGCAGTGGCCTTCTGTACTGTACTGCTATATAGTATATACTGGTGGTCAGCAAACTGTGAAAAACTAAAATGCACCACAGGTATGGATGGATAGTATACTTGACGACACAGAGGTAGGTAGAGCAGTGGTCTTCTGTACCGTACTGCTATATAGTATATACTGGTGGTCAGCAAACTGTGCAAAACTGAAATGCACCACAGGTATGGATGGATGACGACACAGAGGTAGGTAGAGCAGTGGACTACTGTACCGTACTGCTATATATATATTTATACTGGTGGTCAGCAAAATTCTGCACTGTCCTCCTACTATATACTACAATGAAGCACAGATATGGAGCGTTTTTCAGGCAGAGAACGTATAATACTGGTGGTCACTGGTCACTGGTCAGCAAAACTCTGCACTGTCCTCCTACTATATAATACTGCTGGTCCCCAGTCCCCACAATAAAGCAATTAGCACACTAAACACAGATATTTGCAGCACACTGAGTACAGTCAGATATGGAGCGTTTTTCAGGCAGAGAACATAGATATTTGCACTTGCAGCACACTGAGCACAGATATTTGCAGCACGCTGAGCGCAGATTTGCAGCACAATTTGCAGCCCACTGAACATAGAAACTGAGAGGATGCCAGCCACGTCCTCTCACAATCGTCTCCAATGCACAAGTGAAAAATGGCGGTGACGCGGCTCCTTATATAGAATACGAATCTCGCGAGAATCCGACCGCGGGATGATGACGTTCGGGTGTGCTCGGGTTAACCGAGCAAGGCGGGAGGATCCGAGTTGCTCGGACCTGTGAAAAAAAAGGTGAAGTTTGGGCGGGTTCGGATCCCGAGGATCCGAACCCGCTCATCACTAATATATATATATATATATATATATATATGTTGTGCGGTGAGGTGATGCATGTGAGCCTTTCCTTTCATACTACTGTTTATGTCCAGACAAAAACAAGGAGGTTTCCGAACTGGTTCCAATCGACAACGCCCAATAGGAGATATTGACCAGATAGGTCTACATGTAACCTGGGAAGAAGGGAGGGGGGGGGGGGGTGCTACTACTACTACTATTAGACAACTGTACTGCAAAAGGAAAAGGAGATTTAACCTTGTTAAATCTCTTTCTGCTAGGTGCACTGGATTCCACAGGGAATAACATCGGAGGTGTAGAGTAGGATCTTGATTCGAGGCAACAACAGGCTAAAAGTTTTGACTGTTACCAAGATGCTCAGCGCCGCCTCCTCTATAACCCCGCCTCCATGCACAGGAGCTCAGTTTCGTTAACCAGTCCGATGCAGTAGCAGGCAAAAGAGACGACAACCGTTAGTAGCCACATACACCACATTCTCACGACAGGAGAAGGTATCAGTGGCTAATGCCAAACAAACACAAAGAAGCTAAGTACGTCAGGGTGGGCGCCCTGTGGAATCCATTTTACCTCGCAGAAAGAGATTTAACAAGGATAAGTTCTTACCATAAATCTTCTGTTCTGCAGTGGGGGAATACTGGTATTCCACAGGGAATAACATCGGGGATGTCCTAAGGCAGTTCCTAATGGGAGGGGATGCACTGTAGTGGGCACAAGAACCCGGCGTCCAAAGGAAGAATCCTGGTTGGCGGAAGAATTGTAGCTATAGAACCTTATGAATGTGTTCACTGAGGACCATGTAGCTGCCTTGCACAATTGCTCAAGGGTCGCACCACGGCAGGCCGCCCAAGAAGGTCTAACAGACCAAGTAGAATGGGCTTTGATGGTAGCAGGAGCTGGAAGGCCAGCCTGTACATAAGCATGTGCAATCACCATTCTAATCCATCTGGCCAAGGTCTGGTTGTTAGCAGACCAGCCATGTTTGTGAAAATCAAACAGTACAAAGAGAGAATCAGACTTCCTAACGGAGGCTGTCCTTTTCACATAGATATGGAAAGCCCATACCACATCCAAAGACCGCTCTTTGGAGGATAAATCCAGAGAGACAAAGGCCAGAATCACAATCTTCTGGTTAAGGTGGAAAAAAGACAACACCTTAGGTAGATAACCAGGTCACGTTCAAAGAACCGCCCAGTCACGGTGAAAAATCAGATAGGGGGACCTACAAGACAGGGCACCCAAATCTGATACCCGTCTAGCAGAGGCAATAGCCAGCAGAAACAAAACCTTGAGGGAAAGCCACTTAAGGTCCACAGATTCAGGAGGCTCAAACGGAGACTATTGCAAAGCCTCCAGAACCACAGACAAATCCCAAGGAGCCACAGGTGAGTCGCAATTTTTTTCTGAAACCATACCGACAAGGCAGAAATATGAATCTTGAGGGAGGCCAGCCAAAGGCCCAAGTCCAGGCCATGTTGTAGAAAGGCCAAAAGTTTGGCCGTACTAAACTTGTAAACGTCTTGATTGTTAGAAGCGCACCAAAGAAAGAATTCCAGAACCTATGATAAATCTGAGCAGAAGCCAGCTTACAGGCCTTCAACATAGTTTGAATGACCGCCTCAGAAAATCCTTTGGCCCTCAGTACGGAAGCGTCAAGAGCCACGCTGTCAAAGCCAGTCGGGCCAAATCCTGATAAACACAAGGGCCCTGAATGAGTAGGTCTGGTCATTGCAGAAGCAGAAGAGGACGCTCTAGCGAGAGACCCTGTAGGTCTGAGAACCAATGCCGTCTGGGCCACGCTGGAGCTATTAGAAGAAGGATTCCACCTTCTTGCTTGAACTTCCTCACTACTCTCTGCAGGAGTGACACCAGAGGGAACACATACAGCAGCCGAAAGTTCCATGGAATTGCCAGTGCATCCACGAACGCCGCTTGAGGATCCCTTGTTCTTGCTTCGAAGATCGGAAACTTGTGATTTTGTCGAGACGCCATCAGGTCTACATCTGGTAGGCCCCACTTGTCCACTAGGAGTTGAAATACTTCTGTTTGAAGGCTCCACTCTCCGGCGTGTACGTCCTGCTGACTGAGGAAGTCCGCTTCCCAGTTGAGGACCCGCAGAATTAACACTGCCGATATGGCTGGAAGATGGCGTTCCGCCCATTGAAGAAACTTTGACACTTCCATCATTGTCATGCGGCTTCGAGTGCCGCCTTGATGATTTATGTACGCCACCGTGGTGGCATTGTCTGACTGTACTTGAACAGGCCAGTTCAGTACCATATGCTGGGCCAGTTTCAGAGCATTGAACACTGCCCGCAATTTCAGAATATTTATCGGAAGGACAGACTCCTCCCTGGTCCACCGACCCTGAAGACATTGTTGCTCAAACACCGCACCCCAACCCCTCAGACTGGCATCCATTGTCAGAAGGACCCAGTTGGTCCTGTAGCCACCAGGTCAGTGACAGACAGATCTCCGGAGACAAGGAGATCATTTGAGAGCTGATCCGGTGAGGCAGGCCGTCCCACTTGGCAAGAATCAGTTTCTGCAGAGGGCGGGAATGAAATTGAGCATATTCCACCATGTCGAAAGCCGACACCATGAGACCTAGTACTTGCATCGCCAAGTGTGACACACGCGGACGAGAGAGGAAGCAATGTATCTTGTCCTGAAGCTTCAGGACTTTATCCTATGACAAAAACAACCTCTGGTTGTGTGTGTCCAAAAACGCTCCCAGATGCACTATGCTCTGGGCAGGGACCAGGGATGATTTCTTCCAGGTGAAGAGCCACCTGTGGGCTTGCAGAAACAGGACCGTCCGATCCAAATGACGAAGGAGAACTTCTGGGGAATTGGCCAGGATCAGCTGGTTGGCCAGATACGGCAGGATCCGGATGCCCCGATGGAGTAGTGAAGCTGTCATAAGAACTGCCATGACCTTGGTGAAAATTTGCGGAGCTGTGGTCAGACCAAGCAGTAAGGCCTGGAATTGGTAATGGAGATTGCCAATAGCAAACTGCAGGTATTGCTGATGTGACATGGCAATAGGGATATGCAGGTAAGCATCCTGTATATCCAGGGATACCATATAGTCCCCTGGTTCCAAAGTCAGGACAATAGAGCGAAGGGTCTCCATACGAAACTTGGAGACCCTCACAAACTTGTTCAAAGATTTGAGGTTGAGTATGGTCCGCGAGTAACCATTCGGTTTGGGGACTAGGAACAGCCTTGAATAGTACCCCCTGCACCTCTGAGCCAGAGGCACCGGCACTACCACTCCAGTGTCCAGGAGGGATTGTACCACTAAATGGAGAGTTATTGCCTTCACCTGATCCAAAGGGATGACCATTAGGCAACAGCGAGGATGGGGACGTGTCTTGAAGGATACAGCGTATCCGTGAGTGACGATTCCCGTACCCAAGCAACTGAAGTGGTCTTCAACCATACCTGAGTGAACTGTAGAAGTCGGCCTCCCACCCTTGGATCCCCCAGGGGGAGGCGCGCCCCGTCATGCCACAGGCTTGTCAGATTTGGAAGCTGGCTGACAGGCAGCCCTGGCACGTTTAGCCTTGGGCTTGGTGGTTTTGGAAGTGCGAGACTGTTTCAGGTACACATGACCCTTTGCTTTACCCAGAGGGAGAAAGTAATGAAAGGAAGTACTCTTAGCCTTCGGGGCCGAAGGAGTAGTACTAGGTAGACAGGCAGTCTTAGCAGACGCCAAGTAAGTGACAATCTTGTTGAGATCCTCACCAAAAAGGATGTTTCCTTTAAACGGGAGCACCTCCAGGGATTTCTTAGAGTCCAAGTCCACTGTAGAAACCAGAAGAAGGAAGTATTCCCTATTGTGGGCACACTCGGACTATGTGACACTATACTTAAAGTCAAATATCAGAATGATATTCGACAACTAATGTTAAAATGTAACTTTTATTTATTATCTTAAAACATCTGCGAAAATATTGTGCAAGTGAAAAAAAGTGAAAAAATGATAAACAAAATGTGAAATGAAGCTAAAAATTCAGTCACTGCTGCCTTTAATTTTTCACTCTCTCAAGTGTTTAGAATGTATCCATTTTTGTTACAAAAATCTTTCCTTTACTATCCTATTGGAAACAAATGTATCCTTTGTAAGTACCACTGTGAGAGCTATAAAGGACTAGATTGTCATTCTTAACTGACAATCTCTTATTTTTGGTAGTGTGTGCACCCTCTTTTGCAAGTATTATAATCAGGCACTCATGCCCTGTGTGATACCTGTAATTGTTAGGATCTCCTGCTCTGTGCAGCTGATACTCCGGTCCGGGTTTTTACTGTGCAGTGGTTACAGGCTCTGTGCACGGCAGGGAGTCCGGCGCTGGTTTTGTGCTCACAGTCTGTGAGGTCTGAGTGGGGCGTGGACAGCACCTGCTATATAAACATCCTCTCAGGCTAGGCAAATGCTGCTGAATCTTTGTTTGTTAGTCAGTTCCAGAGAATTAGCTAGTACTGTGTGACTTTGTATTTACTTGTTGCTTACTGCAAATAGGCCTTGGGATTCGGTACTTCATTCTGCCAATCCGGACCCAGCAGTAAGACTGGAGTCAGTTGTTTAACCTGCTGGGGTTCTTTTGCTATTCTGTGAACCCTGCAGGTTTGCGGCTGTACTCTCAGACCTGCCTGCTTAATCCTCTCTCACTGTGCAGGGCGTCCAGGTGTCAGTTTAGTGGCAGTAAGCTGAACCTGTGCCCTGCAAGTGGGGGTTAGGATTGTGGATACTCTCCTTGTGTCTATATTTCTATCTCTGACCAAGGAGTTTATTCCCACACCCGTTGGTAACCCTTTGGGGTTTTTTCTGTTGCTCTTAGCAACATCATTTCGGGTGCTCCACATGTTAAATCACTACATCTCGCTTCATTGTCCGCTCTATTCCATCTGAGCATTCCTGACACTAGGGAGACACCCAGTTCCTGAGCCTTCGGGCTTCTCCGTTCACTTTGTGTTTATTAGTTATTCCATCACCTTCTGTGTATGTTATGTTTTACTGTCTGTGAGTTCGTTTGCTCCGCATCCCTCTCTGTTCATACACCGGTATACTCCTGTTAGCACTTGTGTGTGTAACAGTAATAAGTCCTTTGTTATGGCTATCTGTCTTGTAGAATAATCCTTTGTAGCCCCCTATTACTCAATTTATGACTCTTGATATAATTATCTTCTATTGTATTAGACTTTACTTAAGGTTCGTCCAATTATAAGTTTATATTACAGATGGAATATTAGTATGGTTAGACTGAAAATAGTCGTAACATGTGACACTACTAATTTGATGATCTGAACCTGCTGTTTTTACATGCCTGTATTAATGATCTTAGTTCATGTTAAATGCATTCAAGGGACAATTGTGTTCCCTGTCAATTATTCAGGAATATTACCAGTTTATCTTATATAATGAGCACTATACTAATAGACAATTTGTGCCCCCCGATTATGGCTTATGCTCCCACATCCATACCACATACCCCAGCTTATACCTGCTGGTCGTGGCGATGATATATTATTAGTGTGTTGTATCATATGCTGTTTTAGACAAAGCTAAAATATTATCCTTCTATTTCGTACCCCAGCTTATACCCGCTGGTCGTAGCTTGTGTCTGCAGTTCCACACATATGGTCAGGGGTCCACATAACACTCCCTTTCAGGGTAAAGACGCTATGTCCCACACAGTTATTAGTATTTAATACTCAGGTTAAATTCCTAATGCAAACAGTTGTGTTAGATAATACAGAGGTATAGCGGCTACCTGTTTATAAAACATTTCACACTATCCATTATAAATACTGTTAGATAATATTAATGTGATAAAGTGGATAGGTATATCTTTATATGGAGATGCAGTGTATTAAAACATGCACCCGGTTTCCAGCTTATAAGTAGTGTAATAGGGAGCCGTTTAGAACACAGCTTGCTAGAACCGCAAGCTATAGTAGCGTGCAGCCGCTGACCCCCGCTTCCCGTTACCCAGGGTACGGTCACCAATAATGGTATCCGTCAATGCGGGGCCGCTAATGGTATCCGTCAATGTGGGGCCGCTGGGTGAGTGTCCCGCTACGGCCGCTGACCGCAGCTTCAGGTCTCACAGATCACACGCACTGCTAACGTTATCCGTCAGTGCGAGGCCGCCGGGTATGTGTCCCGCTACGGCTGCAGCTGCGGCTATGCAGTACGCTGCAGGGTTGTGTCACAAACTGCAATATATATGGTGGTACATTTGTTTAGACAATGGATATTTCTATGTGCAGTGACTGAACATTTAAAATGCTAATTGACAGACACACTGCCATGTGAACTGTCTCCTAACGACCGTTTCGCATGAGCTTAATCATAGGAAACCCGATTGTCGGGTCTGAAGGAGCTAAGTACCCAGTCAATCTCTCTCATTGGCCACACAGTTTGATTGACAAATCTCATGCCCAATCATAGGTTATTTTTATACAAGGACTATTTACTAGTACATAAGCTGCCAGGAAGAGTATATTATTGATAGTTTACAGCAACTACAACCTACTTTTGTTTTTTGGCTTGACATTTTCACCTTCTAAATAAATGAACTTTTACCCTTCTGTGAGTTTTATTTATTTATTGTAATTTTTGTTAGTTTAGTTGATATTTATTATTATTATATTTTTTGAATGTTATCTATTTTTATTATTATTTGGTTATCATGTTCCCTGAGAAGCATGATTGTGCCCCAGTGTATAAGGGATACCATATATTAAAACTGTGTTCTCTATATCTATTTGATATAGAATATATGTGTGCATGTGATGGGGAAATATTATTAAGTGATAGAACTTGCTGTCATAAGTGCCATTACCTATCCTCTGAAATAGTTATGAACGTGATCTGTTTGTGTATTATTAATCAGATACTTATGTGGGTGTGTTTAAAATATGTACTAATGTGAGGACAGTAAACCTGAAAGGAAAAAGAAAAAAGAAGTGTACTAACCAATGTAGTGAGTATAAGTGTAAAAGTGTTCAACCATACATCAAAATAAAACAAAACGTGAGAGGCTTAACTGTGTGTACATACACTCTATCCGGAGTGGTGCAATCAGTTGTTATGATCTATCCCATATTTCCAACTCTATTAAGAGCATGGATTATTTGATAATTATATTTGGGGGAAATTCATCCAGTTAGGAAGGGTGAAAAATTGATATGTTCATTCATGCCATTTAGTTGTAAACCATCTAGTAGGAAAGTCCATCGACTCTCCTTTCTCAGCAGCACTTGTGTTATACTGCCTCCTCTTATTCCCAGGTGTACTTGTTCTATTCCAAATGCCTTAAGGTCTGTTGCTTTTCCAGCATGTTTTTCGTGGAAATGTTTTGCAACTGTTGTCAGTTGTTTGAATTTATTGTAATCCTTTTGGCAATTTCTGATCAAACCAACATGTTCCAGGACGCTCTGTTTCAATGGTCTAGTTGTCATACCAATATATCTTTTCCCACAAGTGCAGACAAGGCAGTAGACAACTCCAGACGTCATACAATTTATGTAATCCCTGATCTTATGTGTTTTGTGATATTTATCTTCAAATTCCGTTGTTTTCGTCATATAATCACATGCTTTACATCCTCCACATTTGTATGACTCCGTAAGAGCTCTGTTTGTTGTTTTTGAACTGTGGTGGCTATGGACTATTTCATCCCTGAGGTTGTTCGCTCTCCTCCTACTCATGGATGGTTTGGTTCCAAGTTCTTTAGCCAAATCTGGATCCAAAGTCAAAATTGACCAGTGTTTATTAATAATTCTTTGTATTTCTTCCCATTCTTAGCAGAAATCGCCCACAAATCTGATAACATCTGTTTTTTTGGTTATCTTGCTTTTCTTGGGGAAAAGGAGCTGATTGCGATGCATTTGTTGTGCTTGATACTTGGCTTTTTTAATGACCCTTTTCGAATAGCCTCTCCTTAAAAGTCTCTCACTGTTAGGATCTCCTGCTCTGTGCTGCCACGTCGCCATGGCAACCGGGAAGCAAGTGTTAGCGAAGTAACCTGAGCGCAGCTTATACTCCGGTCCGAGTTTTTACTGTGCAGTGGTTACAGGCTCTGTGCACGGCAGGGAATCCGGCGCTGGTTTTGTGCTCACAGTCTGTGAGGGCTGAGTGGGGCGTGGACAGCACCTGCTATATAAACCATCCTCTCAGGCTAGGCAAATGCTGCTGAATCTTTGTTTGTTAGTCAGTTCCAGAGAGTTAGCTAGTACTGTGTGACTTTGTATTTACTTGTTGCTTACTGCAAATAGGCCTTGGGATACGGTACTTCATTTTGCCAATCCGGACATAGCAGTAAGACTGGAGTCAGTTGTTTAACCTGCTGGGGTTCTTTTGCTATTCTGTGAACCCAGCAGGTTTGCGGCTGTACTCTCAGACCTGCTTGCTTAATCCTCCCTCACTGTGCAGGGCGTCCAGGTGTCAGTTTAGTGGCAGTAAGCTGAACCTGTGCCCTGCAAGTGGGGGTTAGGATTGTGGATACTCTCCTTGTGTCTATATTACTATCTCTGACCAAGGAGTTTATTCCCACACCCATTGGTAACCCTTTGGGGTTTTTTCTGTTGCTCTTAGCAACATCATTTCGGGTGCTCCACATGTTAAATCACTACATCTCGCTTCATTGTCCGCTCTATTCCATCTGAGCATTCCTGACACTAGGGAGACACCCAGTTCCTGAGCCTTTGGGCTTCTCTGTTCACTTTGTGTTTATTAGTTATTCCTTAACCTCCTGTGTATGTTATATTATACTGTCTGTGAGTTCGTTTGCTTCGCATCCCTCTCTGTTCATACACCGGTATACTCCTGTTAGCACTGGTGTGCGTATAACTCACTCTGTTCCATAGCTCTCTGTTCGAATTCTGCTAGCCCGGAGCAATTTCTCCTCATTCTCATGAACTCCCCTCTGGGGATTCCTTTAAGGACCGGGGGGAAGTGTGCACTTGATCTATGTAGGACACTGTTAGTTGCTGTGTGTTTTCTATGTAGATCTGTACTTATTCTGTCATCTTCCAGTTTTCTCACCTTCAGGTCCTGAAACGTCACTTCAGTCTCACTGATTTCATAGGTAAGTTTGAGATTGAGGTTGTTATTGTTAAGTACATCAATCAATTCTCTGAACTTTTCTCTGGGACCGTCCCACAATATGAGCAAGTCGTCTATATATCTCATCCAAATTAGGATGTGTTGGGTATACTGTTCCATTGTCTCATGAAAGACGATGGACTCCTTCCACCAGCCCAAATATATATTAGCATACGTGGGGGCACAAGCCGCCCCCATAGCTGTGCCTTGCACCTGCAAATAATATTTGTCATCGAAGACAAAGACATTTTTTTGGAGTACAAACGTCAAGAGTTTTAACAGGAATTCTCCAAATTCCGTTTTACCCTCTTTCTGGAGAAAATATTCAGCAGACTGGATGCCTTTCTCATGCTGTATGCTGGTATAAAGTGATTCAACATCACATGTGGCAAGAAGAACTTGCCTATCAGCATAGAATTCATTCAGTTTGCACAATACATATGTTGTGTCCTTTGTATAGGACGGTAATGCAGTTACAAACTTCCTGAGGTGGATATCCAAAAATTTACTGGCTTGTTCAGTCAACCCCTCTATCCCCGAAACTATGCGGCGGCCAGGCGGTGTTCGTTCGTTCTTATGAACTTTGGGGAGTAAATAAAATGTGGGGGTCTTTGGTTCTTCTACCTCCAGGAATTTAAGTTCTGTTTTATTTATAATGCCTGTCTCATAGGCTGTCATAATTATTCGATCGTACTGTTTTTTATATATCTCCATAGGGTTAGATGGTAGACGTTTGTAACATGATATATCATTAAGTTGTTTTCTCGCCTCTTCAAGGTACAGTTTCTTGTCCCAGATGACAATATTACCTCCCTTATCAGAAGGTTTTATTTGGACGTTGTCCCAGGATTTAATATCATGAAGTGCATCCCTTTCATCCTTGGTCAGATTGTCCATGACATGGCGTCTGGATTTATTCTTTTCGCATAGAGTATCCAAATCCTTGGACACTAATTCCATGAATGTTCCCACTTTCGGGCAGATATTCCCTTGAGGGTAAAAGGTTCCCTTCTTCTTACATATTGGTCTTAAACCTGGGGATAGGTTCTCTTCCTGATCAACCAATTCTTCTAGAATTGTTATGGCTTCCAGATCCTCTAATGTGAATTCTTCACTTATTTGTGAATGACCCACACTATGACCTGTTTCTGAATTGCTCTTTTGGAGTGCATAGAATTTATTGAGGAGAAGTTTTCTACCGAAGAGGTGGAGGTCTTTCTCCCATTTGAATCTATCAAAACTTCTAACTGGGGAGAAGGTTAGACCCTTACTTAACACAGAAATGTGAGATGGGTTTAATTCTATATTGGATAAATTTATAATCCTCAGGCAATCTTCATCCACTAATGTTTTTCCTATCTGTTCTTCTGAGTTCTCTTCGAGTGACGTGAGGGCCTTGGTTGTTCCATCTCCCTCTGTTTCGGGTATTTTTTCCCCCCTCTCCTGATCTTCCTCTTATGTTCCTTGATCTGTCCTCGGTTGTAGCCGGGCCTGAATCTAAAAAATTCCTGTTGGCATGTGAGGGTAGGTTCTCTTTTAGTTGGAAAGATCGGTTTGAGTCTTCAGCCTCTGAAGAATCCTGATCTGTTGATGTATAGCTCTGTGACGGTCTTCTCCTTTGATATGATGTATCTTTTTTGATATTCCACCTGAAGACCTGATTGAGAGCGTAATCCCTCCTGTCTCTTGCAAATTTACTTCTTTTCCGCTCGACTATTTCAGCTTCCAATTTGCTCAGATCATTCTTATATTTTTCAAATGTCTGTTGAAATGAGACTTCTTGTTCATAAATTTTCAATTTATTAGTTAAAATTTCAATTTCTTTACTGTATTGTTCCAGTAATAGATTGTCATGTTTAATGAGGGTCAACATCAGGTCATGTGAACATTTCTTTAGGATTTCTTCCCATTCTATTTTAAAATTTTCAGTGGCTGATTCATAGGCAGGAAACACTCTTGGTCGTAGACCCCTTGGGGTGATCTTATGTTTGGTGTAATTTTCAAAGGTGGTCATTTCCCACCAAGTTTTCATCTGTTTAGTCAGTAGATGTTTAAGGGACTGAAGATTCTCATTCCAATTACCATTTTGTCTGGTGGTATCACCCTCATTGTCTGAGAATATGTCTCCCACTTCACTATTCCACTTTTCTCTCCTGTTGAGCAATTCAGCTGAGAGACTGAAACTGGCCATACTCTGCTCTATCTATATTCTTATTTAGCTTACCACACTCTAAATAGTCAATATCGTATTTGTCGTGCTAGACCCTACTCTGAGGATAGACCTCAGTAACATTCAATGGGTAGAAAAAAGGGAAAAAGGGGGGGGGGGGTCGCACAGACCTATATAAATGCTAGACAATGATTATTCAGTAAGTCACATACAGTCCTTTCCCATATATTAAATCTTGTTGTTTATCTATCACTTACATTCTATGGGAGGTGCTCCTGGTAATAAGTTATACATATGTAGAAACCAGAAGAAGGAAGTATTCCCTATTGTGGGCACACTCGGACTATGTGACACTATACTTAAAGTCAAATATCAGAATGATATTCGACAACTAATGTTAAAATGTAACTTTTATTTATTATCTTAAAACATCTGCGAAAATATTGTGCAAGTGAAAAAAAGTGCAAAAATGATAAACAAAATGTGAAATGAAGCAAAAAATTCAGTCACTGCTGCCTTTAATTTTTCACTCTCTCAAGTGTTTAGAATGTATCCATTTTTGTTACAAAAATCTTTCCTTTACTATCCTATTGGAAACAAATGTATCCTTTGTAAGTACCACTGTGAGAGCTATAAAGGACTAGATTGTCATTCTTAACTGACAATCTCTTATTTTTGGTAGTGTGCGCACCCTCTTTTCCAAGTATTATAATCAGGCACTCATGCCCTGTGTGATACCTGTAATAAGTCATTTGTTATGGCTATCTGTCTTGTAGAATAATCCTTTGTAGCCCCCTATTACTGAATTTATGACTCTTGATATAATTATCTTCTATTGTATTAGACTTTACTTAAGGTTCGTCCAATTATAAGTTTATATTACAGATGGAATATTAGTATGGTGAGACTGAAAATAGTCGTAACATGTGACAATACTAATTTGATGATCTGAACCTGCTGGAAATATGGGATAGATCATAACAACTGATTGCACCACTCCGGATAGAGTGTATGTACACACAGTTAAGCCTCTCACGTTTTGTTTTATTTTGATGTATGGTTGAACACTTTTACACTTATACTCACTACATTGGTTAGTACACTTCTTTTTTCTTTTTCCTTTCAGGTTTACTGTCCTCACATTAGTACATATTTTAAACACACCCACATAAGTATCTGATTAATAATACACAAACAGATCACGTTAATAACTATTTCAGAGGATAGGTAATGGCACTTATGACAGCAAATTCTATCACTTAATAATATTTCCCCATCACATGCACAGATATATTCTATATCAAATAGACATAGGGAACACAGTTTTAATATATGGTATCCCTTATACACTGGGGCACAATCATGCTTCTCAGGGAACATGATAACCAAATAATAATAATAATAATAGATAACATTCAAAAAATATAATAATAAATATCAACTAAACTAGCAAAAATTACAATAAATAAATAAAACTCACAGAAGGGTAAAAGTTCATTTATTTAGAAGGTGAAAATGTCAAGCCAAAAAACAAAAGTAGGTTGTAGTTGCTGTAAACTATTAATAATATACTCATCCTGGCAGCTTATGTACTAGTAAATAGTCCTTGTATAAAAATAACCTATGATTGGGCATGAGATTTGTCAATCAAACTGTGTGGCCAATGAGAGAGATTGACTGGGTACTTAGCTCCTTCAGACCCGACAATCGGGTTTCCTATGATTAAGCTCATGCGAAACGGTCGTTAGGAGACAGTTCACATGGCAGTGTGTCTGTCAATTAGCATTTTAAATGTTCAGTCACTGCACATAGAAATATCCATTGTCTAAACAAATGTACCACCATATATATTGCAGTTTGTGACACAACCCTGCAGCGTACTGCATAGCCGCAGCTGCAGCCGTAGCGGGACACATACCCGGCGGCCTCGCACTGACGGATAACGTTAGCAGTGCGTGTGATCTGTGAGACGGGAAGCGGCGGTCAGCGGCCGTAGCGGGACACTCACCCAGCGGCCCCGCATTGACGGATACCATTAGCGGCCCCGCATTGACGGATACCATTATTGGTGACCGTACCCTGGGTAACGGGAAGTGGGAGCCAGCGGCTGCACGCTACTATAGCTTGCGGTTCTAGCAAGCTGTGTTCTAAACGGCTCCCTATTACACTACGTATAAGCTGGAAACCGGGTGCATGTTTTAATACACTGCATCTCCATATAAAGATATACCTATCCACTTTATCACATTAGTATTATCTAACAGTATTTATAATGGATGGTGTGAAATGTGTTATAAACAGGTAGCCGCTATACCTCGGTATTATCTAACACAACTGTTTGCATTAGGAATTTAACCTGAGTATTAAATACTAATAACTGTGTGGGACATAGCGTCTTTACCCTGAAAGGGAATGTTATGTGGACCCCTGACCATATGTGTGGAACTGCAGATACAAGCTACGACCAGCGGGTATAAGCTGGGGTACGAAATAGAAGGATGATATTTTAGCTTTGTCTAAAACAGCATATGATACAACACACTAATAATATATCATTGCCACGACCAGCAGGTATAAGCTGGGGTATGTGGTATGGATGTGGGAGCATAAGCCATAATCGGGGGGCACAAATTGTCTATTAGTATAGTGCTCATTATAGAAGATAAACTGGTAATATTCCTGAATAATTGACAGGGAACACAATTGTCCCTTGAATGCATTTAACACAGAGCCTGCCCTAACCAATATGATGCCCTAGGCAAGATTTTGGCTGGTGCCCCCTAGCAACACCGCTGGTTCCGCCCCTGACCTTGCACCTCTTTCCCAGCACCATCACCCCTCATCCATAGCAGTCCTTATTTTGGTGTTTGTACCCCCTATATTTTAAATAGGAATAGTTCGCACATTTGGCGCACAGACCAAAAAGGGGTGTGTTTTTGCTGGCAAGGGGCATGGCCACACAATAGTAACCCCAATTCCAATTACGCCACACAGTACTGCAACTTTATTCACATTTGATCATATGATAGTGTCCATAATTCATATTACATCCCACAGTAGTATCACTTTACCTTATAAACGTTACTCCTCACAGTAGAGCCCCTTATTCACATTACATCACACTGAATTGCTCCTTATTCACATTACACCACACCCTATTGCTATTTATTCATATTAGACGACACAGTAGTGCCCTTTCTATATGCAACGCCACATAGTAGAGCACCTTATACACATAATGCCACACATTAGTAATGCATTTCTACACATAATTCCACACAGAAATGCCCCTTACACATTATTAATGTCCTTATAAACATAATGTGCCTTACACATTATGACAACCTTTATTAATGCCCTTTTACACATAATGTCCCTTACATATATGCCGCACATATTAATGCCCTTATACACATAATGACACAGTGCCCCCTACACATGTGCTGCACATTATTAGTGCCCCTATACACATAATGACACACATACAGTAATACCATGTCACACATATGCTGCACATTATTAATGCCCTTATACACATAATGACACACATAGTGCCCCTTACACATATGTTGCACATTATTAATGCATTTTTGCATGACACACATAATGCTCCTTACACATATTCCGAACGCTACTGCACAACCAACCCACTCACATGCACACAACACTCACACTGCCACTAACACTGTGACCTCTGCCTCTGCTTGGATACAAATGTGTCCTCATAAATCTTTCCTCAATGCTAACGTCGGGCACCTTTTTTTTATGAAAATGCAACTTTATTGCATTGCTATGTGGCTAGGATGCACCAGCAAATTCTGCCGATTAAAATGATATGCAGCATGCCTATATATTGTGTGAGACTGTGGCTGTATCTGCATAAGAAATGCTACGCACAGAATATAGGCATGCCACATATCATTTTAATCAGCAGAAGCTGCTGATGCCCCTAGGCATATCAAATGCCCTAGGCAATTGCCTAGTTTGCCTATGCCTATGACCGGCTCTGATTTAACATAAACTAAGATCATTAATACAGGCATGTAAAAACAGCAGGTTCAGATCATCAAATTAGTAGTGTCACATGTTACGACTATTTTCAGTCTCACCATACTAATATTCCATCTGTAATATAAACTTATAATTGGACGAACCTTAAGTAAAGTCTAATACAATAGAAGATAATTATATCAAGAGTCATAAATTCAGTAATAGGGGGCTACAAAAATTATTCTACAAGACAGATAGCCATAACAAAGGACATTACAGGTATCACACAGGGCATGAGTGCCTGATTATAATACTTGGAAAAGAGGCACACTACCAAAAATAAGTTAAGAATGACAATCTTTTCCTTTATAGCTCTCACAGTGGTACTTACAAAGGATACATTTGTTTCCAATAGGATAGTAAAGGAAAGATTTTTGTAACAAAAATGGATACATTCTAAACACTTGAGAGAGTGAAAAATTAAAGGCAGCAGTGACTGAATTTTTAGCTTCATTTCACATTTTGTTTATCATTTTTTCACTTTTTTTCACTTGCACAATATTTTCGCAGATGTTTTAAGATAATAAATAAAAGTTACATTTTAACATTAGTGGTCGAATATCATTCTGATATTTGACTTTAAGTATAGTGTCACATAGTCCGAGTGTGCCCACAATAGGGAATACTTCCTTCTTCTGGTTTCTACATATGTATAACTTATTCCCAGGAGCACCTCCCATAGAAAGTAAGTGATAGATAAACAACAAGATTTAATATATGGGAAAGGACTGTATGTGACTTACTGAATAATCATTGTCTAGCATTTATATAGGTCTGTGCGACCCCCCCCCCCCCTTTTCCCTTTTTTCAGTCCAAGTACACTGACCAGGACAGTAACCAAAGAATACGGCTAGCCAAAATGGATGTAGTAGCAGCCTTGGCCGCGAGAGCACCTGCATCTGAAGCTGCTTCTTTACTGTAATGGGATGCCGTGACAATATAAGTGAGACACTGTCTGGCATGTTCAGAAAAATAGGATGGGAACTCAGCCTCTATTTCCTGAGCCCATGCCTCAATAGCTTCTGCGTCCCAAGTAGCCACAATGGTGGGCCTATGCGCAGCCCCTGCAAGAGTATAGATAGCTTTTATGCAGCCCTCCACATGCTTATCCGTCGGCTCCTTGAGAGAAGTGATGGTAGTGACAGGCAGAGCAGATGACACCACCAGCCGAGCGATTTGCGAGTCCACCGGCAGTGGCGTTTCCCAATTTTTACTCAATTCTGCCGCAAGGGGATAGCGGGATAGCATCTTATTGTGCGGGCTGAATTTCTTCCTGGGTTCTCCCAGGATTCCTGACGTATATCAACCAAGTGGACAGAATGAGGTAACACCAATTTAGTAAACCTTCTGACGTTTGAACCTGTCCAGTTTCTTAGATGTAGTAGCAGGCTCAGGATCATCATCAATCTGAAGAATGAGACGCATAGCCTCTAAGAAATCAGGAACATCCACCTGTGAAACTGCACAGAAACGTCATGATCAGAGTCTGTGGGGTTAGTATACACGCCATCCTAATCGGAAGAGATATCCGGAACATGCGTGGATTGAGTGGAAGTAACAGCCCGCTTAGAGAACTACTTAGGTTTAGTTGGGCGAGGGTCAGGAATATGTTTATACAAAGAGTTATTCAAGTGCTGTAATTGAGTGGACAGAGCATCTGCCATGGCGGATTAACCACAGGGACCATATAAGGCTGATAAGGCACAGAAGGTCCCATAGGGGGCGTAAGTCTAGTTACAAGAGTAGTCAGTAAATTAGAAAAAGCAAACCAAAGCGGGCCCTGATGTGCCCCCATTGTTACAAACTGACTGGGGGGTACAGAACCCCCAAAACCTGAACCCTCCGCAACCAGGTTATCCTCAAATGCATCTGGGACATCATAACCGCGCACGGTGGAATCAACCACAGACCCATCACCCCCTGTAGCTGACATGATATTAAAGCGTAAACCATGGGCGGCACAGTACAATATCAGCAGATAAAATACCTAACACAAACCCTGGTGCAGTGTGACAGCACAAACAGAGGATTTTTGAGGTAAAATGTGACTAAAAAACACAGGGAAAAATACAAAATGTGTAAACCTGTGAAATACCTATATGCCTAATAACCCTGACGCATGGAGCCCCCTCAGGTTACAGAATATAGGGATAGCAGTAGGAGTGAGATACACGGAGTAGAGATCACCCAGCAGTTATATACACACACACACACACACACACACACACACACACACACACACACACACATGCAGTCACATGTACAATGCAGGAATTATGACTAACAATAAAACTGCACTGGACTAGCAATACTATTACTGAGTAAAGCTATGTATATAAACAGATATATCAATGCACAGTTAAAACTGAATGAATATCACAGGGTACTTGTACTAAATAACCCTGAAGTATGCACTTGTTCTTAACTAACACTGTCTAAACGACATGTAGAATACGTCAGTGTCCTGTAAATGCACAGCACTGATGATGCAGGCGGCTTTACAGAGGAGGCATCACCCAGCAATCCCAGAATCAGCACAGCTGTGTTTAATGGCACCCAAACGCTGACAGGGAGTGAGGGAGACAGAGAGAGATGCAGCTCCAGGATGGGAACATTTACTCTAAATGGCGCCCAGGGGCTGGGGGAGGGGCTACAGGCCAGAGCCTTATCCCCTTGTTGGACTTCACCACCGGGTGCTGCTGGCCTTAATAAAATAGATTATAGCCTAATCTGACCTGTGCACTTGCGCTGGTGGTCTAGTGGGGTCCCTGTACGGCCACAGTGTCCACGCCAGTGTGTGCGGCCTGCATCCTAATGGCCAAACAGGATCACGATTTCCAGCGGGGGACCCTCTTACCTCCTCCCTGAGTGCGGCCACTCGATCCCGAAGAACTTCGGTTAGTGTATGTGCCCTGGGTGATGAACCGGAGCCTCCGCTGTAAGTTCCCAGCAATCAGGGATGCAGGAATATACATTGCCACTGGGGGAGGTGATGGAGCTGCAGCAGGAGATATCAGAATGATATCTAGCACTAGAGTGCCTATGCTGAGTACCCTTGAAGTCTTCCATCTTCTTTAAAATAGCTCTTCTTAGGGCTGCTGGAGCAGCCCTGTCTTTTAGCTGCCTCCACTGCAGGCACCAGCTTACAAACTGAACTCCTGTACACGGAGGCGGGGTTATAGAGGAGGCGGCTCTGAGCATCTTAGGAACAGTCAAAGCTTTTAGCCTGTTGGTGCCTCGGATCAAGATCCTACTCTACACCCCCGGTGTTATTTCCTGTGGAATACCAGTGTACCCCACTGCAGAAAAAAAGGTAGCAAGTGTATTGCACTTAATCAACACTTAGTCAACAAATATGTAGAAATAGACGTTAAAATATAACTTTTAATAGTTAAATATACAATAAAATAAAACCCCCACCTAGATGGTTAAAAAGCAAAAATATTAAAAAGATAGAAAATAGAGAATAATACAATTTATGCCAGGGTACCTGTGATACTCCTACTGTATCCAATTACACTGACCTACTGTAAAGGTCAATAAATTGTGCAAATAGGTATAATGTGGCTGAGGCTATATTAATTCATAATAGGTGACTGTCTCAAATATGGAGTCGCTAATACGTGGTTTTAAATTGTTAGCTTATATGGATAAATTGATTTCCTTTATAACCTGAGAATAGTTGAGTGTAATATAAATGCTTGTTTTTTGATGTAATTATTGGCTTGTAATTGGCATTGCATGTGTTGGGAATTTGCTCAGTGAAACATAGTTTATTATTGCATGCTGTCTGGTGTTTACCTCTTTTGATCATTTGGCCATTTGTGGTCAGGTGTATTACATCTTTACATTTAGTGAGTTGTAGTCATGGTGTAAAGGATAGAGTGTGATTCCTGATCAGTAAAAAAAAAAATACCAACTGAGCAACATCACCAAACAGGTATTTTCAACTTTAAACTTGTCATTTATTTTGTACTGTCTGGACATGGCTACTTATAACAGATGCACAGACAACATTCTTAAAGCTATGTGTGCAAATGCTAGGAGCTTAGGAGACAAAACTCCAGAGCTAACTGCGATAATGACAAGGGATAACCTGGATTTTGTGGCAATTACAGAGTCATGGTGCAATGAGAATCATGACTTGGACATAGCTATACCAGGATACAATTTATTTAGGAAGGATAGAATGGGAAGAATAGGAGGAGGGTCAGCAATGTATGTGAAAAAAAGCATAAATACTACTTTAATCCAAAATATTGAAGATAAAACTGAGGCCCTTTGGGTCACCATAGAAACCGGGGAGAAGGACATTATTCGCATTGGGGTGATCTATAGACCACCAGGCCAGGGACAGGATTTGGACAGGAACCTATTGTTGGACATCACTAAAATGGCTTTAAAGGGAGAAGTCATATTCATGGGAGACTTTAATTTACTTGATGTAAATTGGGAGGGGTCTTTTGCAAGTTCAGCTACAAGTGGCAAATTTCTACATTCCTTACAGGGAGCATCTCTCAAGTAATTGGTGAGGGAGCCCACTCGCAAAGACTTAATATTAGTTTTAATTCTTACAAATGGTGACAGGATATCCAACATACTGTATATGTGGGTGAGCACCTGGGATCCAGTGATCATCAAGCAGTATGGTTTAGTATAAAGACAGGATCCAACTCCTGTCACGCAAAAACAAAGGTGTGGTATTTTAGAAATGCTGACTGCAAAAATGGGGAGATGTTTAAGTGATTCATTGGCGGACTGGAGGAACTTGGAAGGAGTGCAGGAGAGGAGAAGGTCCTAACAGAACTTTCAAAACTAAAAGTGGATAAATCAATGGGGCCAGATGGGATACACCCAAGGATACTCAAAGAGCTAAAAGATGTGCTGGTTACACCTTTAACAGAATTATTTAATCAGCCACTAAATACAGGTGCCATTCCACAGGACTGGAAAAGAGCAAAATGTACTTACATCAGTAGTAGGGAAAGTAATGGGAAAACTATTAAAAGAAAGAGTTGTGGAATATCTTAATTAAAACAACTTACAGGATCCAAAACAGCATGGATTTACTGGTGGGAGATCATGCCAAACAAATCTTATTGACTTTTTTGACTCTGTGACGAAAATAATAGATCAAGGGGGAGCTGTAGATGTAGCATATCTAGACTTTAGTAAGGCATTTGACACTGTCGCACATTGCAGTCTGCTAAATAAACTTGAATGCATGGGGGTGGATTATAAAACAGTTAAATGGATAAGAACCTGGTTGAAGGATAGGAAACAGACATTTGTAGTAAATGGAGTGCAATCTATGGAGGGAAATGTTACAAGTGGAGTACCGCAGGGATCTGTACTTGGTCCAGTTCTCTTTAATATCTTTGTTGGTGACATTGCAAATGGTATTGAAGGAAAAGTATTCCTTTTTGCAGATGATGCAAAGATATGCAACAGGGTAGACACATCAGGAGGGGTAAAACAAATGATTGATGACCTAGGTAGGCTTGAGAAATGGTCAAGAACATGGCAACTACAGTTTAATGCTAAAAAATGCAAAATCATGCACTTGGGTCTCAAAAATCCAAAAGGCTAAATATAGTATCAAGGGTACTATAATTAGAGATGAGCGCCGGAAATTTTTCGGGTTTTGTGTTTTGGTTTTGGGTTCGGTTCCGCGGCCGTGTTTTGGGTTCGACCGCGTTTTGGCAAAACCTAACCAAATTTTTTTTGTCGGATTCGGGTGTGTTTTGGATTCGGGTGTTTTTTTCCAAAAAACCTAAAAAACAGCTTAAATCATAGAATTTGGGGGTCATTTTGATCCCAAAGAATTATTAACCTCAAAAACCATCATTTCCACTCATTTTCAGTCTATTCTGAATACCTCACACCTCACAATATTATTTTTAGTCCTAAAATTTGCACCGAGGTCGCTGGATGACTAAGCTAAGCGACCCTAGTGGCCGACACAAACACCTGGCCCATCTAGGAGTGGCACTGCAGTGTCACGCAGGATGTCCCTTCCAAAAAACCCTCCCCAAACAGCACATGACGCAAAGAAAAAAAGAGGCGCAATGAGGTAGCTGTGTGAGTAAGATAAGCGACCCTAGTGGCCGACACAAACACCGGCCCATCTAGGAGTGTCACTGCAGTGTCACGCAGGATGTCCCTTCCAAAAAACCCTCCCCAAACAGCACATGACGCAAAGAAAAAAAGAGGCGCAATGAGGTAGCTGTGTGAGTAAGATAAGCGACCCTAGTGGCCGACACAAACACCGGGCCCATCTAGGAGTGTCACTGCAGTGTCACGCAGGATGTCCCTTCCAAAAAACCCTCCCCAAACAGCACATGACGCAAAGAAAAAAAGAGGCGCAATGAGGTAGCTGTGTGAGTAAGATAAGCGACCCTAGTGGCCGACACAAACACCGGGCCCATCTAGGAGTGGCACTGCAGTGTCACGCAGGATGTCCCTTCCAAAAAACCCTCCCCAAACAGCACATGACGCAAAGAAAAAAAGAGGCGCAATGAGGTAGCTGTGTGAGTAAGATAAGCGACCCTAGTGGCCGACACAAACACCGGGCCCATCTAGGAGTGTCACTGCAGTGTCACGCAGGATGTCCCTCCCAAAAAACCCTCCCCAAACAGCACATGACGCAAAGAAAAATTAAAGAAAAAAGAGGTGCAAGATGGAATTGTCCTTGGGCCCTCCCACCCACCCTTATGTTGTATAAACAGGACATGCACACTTTAACCAACCCATCATTTCAGTGACAGGGTCTGCCACACGACTGTGACTGATATGACGGGTTGGTTTGGACCCCCACCAAAAAAGAAGCAATTAATCTCTCCTTGCACAAACTGGCTCTACAGAGGCAAGATGTCCACCTCATCATCATCCTCCGATATATCACCGTGTACATCCCCCTCCTCACAGATTATCAATTCGTCCCCACTGGAATCCACCATCTCAGCTCCCTGTGTACTTTGTGGAGGCAATTGCTGCTGGTCAATGTCTCCGCGGAGGAATTGATTATAATTCATTTTAATGAACATCATCTTCTCCACATTTTCTGGATGTAACCTCGTACGTCGATTGCTGACAAGGTGAGCGGCGGCACTAAACACTCTTTCGGAGTACACACTTGTGGGAGGGCAACTTAGGCAGAATAAAGCCAGTTTCTGCAAGGGCCTCCAAATTGCCTCTTTTTCCTGCCAGTATAAGTACGGACGGTGTGACGTGCCTACTTGGATGCGGTCACTCATATAATCCTCCACCATTCTTTCAATGTTGAAAGAATCATATGCAGTGACAGTAGACGACATGTCCGTAATCGTTGTCAGGTCCTTCAGTCCGGACCAGATGTCAGCATCAGCAGTCGCTCCAGACTGCCCTGCATCACCGCCAGCGGGTGGGCTCGGAATTCTGAGCCTTTTCCTCGCACCCCCAGTTGCGGGAGAATGTGAAGGAGGAGATGTTGACAGGTCGCGTTCCGCTTGACTTGACAATTTTGTCACCAGCAGGTCTTTCAACCCCAGCAGACTTGTGTCTGCCGGAAAGAGAGATCCAAGGTAGGCTTTAAATCTAGGATCGAGCACGGTGGCCAATGTAGTGCTCTGATTTCAACAGATTGACCACCCGTGAATCCTTGTTAAGCGAATTAAGGGCTCCATCCACAAGTCCCACATGCCTAGCGGAATCGCTCCGTGTTAGCTCCTCCTTCAATGTCTCCAGCTTCTTCTGCAAAAGCCTGATGAGGGGAATGACCTGACTCAGGCTGGCAGTGTCTGAACTGACTTCACGTGTGGCAAGTTCAAAGGGCATCAGAACCTTGCACAACGTTGAAATCATTCTCCACTGCACTTGAGACAGGTGCATTCCACCTCCTATATCGTGCTCAATTGTATAGGCTTGAATGGCCTTTTGCTGCTCCTCCAACCTCTGAAGCATATAGAGGGTTGAATTCCACCTCGTTACCACTTCTTGCTTCAGATGATGGCAGGGCAGGTTCAGTAGTTTTTGGTGGTGCTCCAGTCTTCTGTACGTGGTGCCTGTACGCCGAAAGTGTCCCGCAATTCTTCTGGCCACCGACAGCATCTCTTGCACGCCCCTGTCGTTTTTTAAAAAATTCTGCACCACCAAATTCAAGGTATGTGCAAAACATGGGACGTGCTGGAATTTGCCCATATTTAATGCACACACAATATTGCTGGCGTTGTCCGATGCCACAAATCCACAGGAGAGTCCAATTGGGGTAAGCCATTCCGCGATGATCTTCCTCAGTTGCCGTAAGAGGTTTTCAGCTGTGTGCGTATTCTGGAAAGCGGTGATACAAAGCGTAGCCTGCCTAGGAAAGAGTTGGCGTTTGCGAGATGCTGCTACTGGTGCCGCCGCTGCTGTTCTTGCGGCGGGAGTCCATACATCTACCCAGTGGGCTGTCACAGTCATATAGTCCTGACCCTGCCCTGCTCCACTTGTCCACATGTCCGTGGTTAAGTGGACATTGGGTACAACTGCATTTTTTAGGACACTGGTGAGTCTTTTTCTGACGTCCGTGTACATTCTCGGTATCGCCTGCCTAGAGAAGTGGAACCTAGATGGTATTTGGTAACGGGGGCACACTGCCTCAATAAATTGTCTAGTTCCCTGTGAACTAACGGCGGATACCGGACGCACGTCTAACGCCAACATAGTTGTCAAGGCCTCAGTTATCCGCTTTGCAGCTGGATGACTGCTGTGATATTTCATCTTCCTCGCAAAGGACTGTTGGACAGTCAATTGCTTACTGGAAGTAGTACAAGTGGGCTTACGACTTCCCCTCTGGGATGACCATCGACTCCCAGCAGCAACAACAGCAGCGCCAGCAGCAGTAGGCGTTACACGCAAGGATGCATCGGAGGAATCCCAGGCAGGAGAGGACTCGTCAGAATTGCCAGTGACATGGCCTGCAGGACTATTGGCATTCCTGGGGAAGGAGGAAATTGACACTGAGGGAGTTGGTGGGGTGGTTTGCGTGAGCTTGGTTACAAGAGGAAGGGATTTACTGGTCAGTGGACTGCTTCCGCTGTCGCCCAAAGTTTTTGAACTTGTCACTGACTTATTATGAATGCGCTGCAGGTGACGTATAAGGGAGGATGTTCCGAGGTGGTTAACGTCCTTACCCCTACTTATTACAGCTTGACAAAGGCAACACACGGCTTGACACCTGTTGTCCGCTTTTCTGTTGAAATACCTCCACACTGAAGAGCTGATTTTTTTGGTATTTTCACCAGGCATGTCAACGGCCATATTCCTCCTACGGACAACAGGTGTCTCCCCGGGTGCCTGACTTAAACAAACCACCTCACCATCAGAATCCTCCTGGTCAATTTCCTCCCCAGCGCCAGCAACACCCATATCCTCCTCATCCTGGTGTACTTCAACACTGACATCTTCAATCTGACTATCAGGAACTGGACTGCGGGTGCTCCTTCCAGCACTTGCAGGGGGCGTGCAAATGGTGGAAGGCGCATGCTCTTCACGTCCAGTGTTGGGAAGGTCAGGCATCGCAACCGACACAATTGGACTCTCCTTGTGGATTTGGGATTTCGAAGAACGCACAGTTCTTTGCGGTGCTTTTGCCAGCTTGAGTCTTTTCAGTTTTCTAGCGAGAGGCTGAGTGCTTCCATCCTCATGTGAAGCTGAACCACTAGCCATGAACATAGGCCAGGGCCTCAGCCGTTCCTTGCCACTCCGTGTGGTAAATGGCATATTGGCAAGTTTACGCTTCTCCTCCGACAATTTTATTTTAGGTTTTGGAGTCCTTTTTTTACTGATATTTGGTGTTTTGGATTTGACATGCTCTGTACTATGACATTGGGCATCGGCCTTGGCAGACGACGTTGCTGGCATTTCATCGTCTCGGCCATGACTAGTGGCAGCAGCTTCAGCACGAGGTGGAAGTGGATCTTGATCTTTCCCTAATTTTGGAACCTCAACATTTTTGTTCTCCATATTTTAATAGGCACAACTAAAAGGCACCTCAGGTAAACAATGGAGATGGATGGATACTAGTATACAATTATGGATGGACTGCCGAGTGCCGACACAGAGGTAGCTACAGCCGTGGACTACCGTACTGTACTGTGTCTGCTGCTAATATAGACTGGATGATAATGAGATGTAGTATGTATAAAGAAGAAAGAAAAAAAAAACCACGGGTAGGTGGTATACAATTATGGATGGACTGCCGAGTGCCGACACAGAGGTAGCTACAGCCGTGAACTACCGTACTGTGTCTGCTGCTAATATAGACTGGTTGATAATGAGATGTAGTATGTATAAAGAAGAAAGAAAAAAAAAACCACGGGTAGGTGGTATACAATTATGGATGGACTGCCGAGTGCCGACACAGAGGTAGCTACAGCCGTGGACTACCGTACTGTACTGTGTCTGCTGCTAATATAGACTGGTTGATAATGAGATGTAGTATGTATAAAGAAGAAAGAAAAAAAAACCACGGGTAGGTGGTATACAATTATGGATGGACTGCCGAGTGCCGACACAGAGATAGCTACAGCCGTGGACTACCGTACTGTACTGTGTCTGCTGCTAATATAGACTGGATGATAATGAGATGTAGTATGTATAAAGAAGAAAGAAAAAAAAAACCACGGGTAGGTGGTATACAATTATGGATGGACTGCCGAGTGCCGACACAGAGGTAGCTACAGCCGTGGACTACCGTACTGTACTGTGTCTGCTGCTAATATAGACTGGATGATAATGAGATGTAGTATGTATAAAGAAGAAAGAAAAAAAAACCACGGGTAGGTGGTATACAATTATGGATGGACTGCCGAGTGCCGACACAGAGGTAGCTACAGCCGTGGACTACCGTACTGTACTATGTCTGCTGCTAATATAGACTGGATGATAATGAGATGTAGTATGTATAAAGAAGAAAGAAAAAAAAAACCACGGGTAGGTGGTATACAATTATGGATGGACTGCCGAGTGCCGACACAGAGGTAGCTACAGCCGTGGACTACCGTACTGTACTGTGTCTGCTGCTAATATAGACTGGATGATAATGAGATGTAGTATGTATAAAGAAGAAAGAAAAAAAAACCACGGGTAGGTGGTATACAATTATGGATGGACTGCCGAGTGCCGACACAGAGGTAGCTACAGCCGTGGACTACCGTACTGTACTGTGTCTGCTGCTAATATATACTGGATGATAATGAGATGTAGTATGTATGTATAAAGAAGAAAGAAAAAAAAAACCACGGGTAGGTGGTATACAATTATGGATGGACTGCCGAGTGCCGACACAGAGGTAGCTACAGCCGTGAACTACCGTACTGTGTCTGCTGCTAATATAGACTGGTTGATCATGAGATGTAGTATGTATAAAGAAGAAAGAAAAAAAAAACCACGGGTAGGTGGTATACAATTATGGATGGACTGCCGAGTGCCGACACAGAGGTAGCTACAGCCGTGGACTACCGTACTGTACTGTGTCTGCTGCTAATATAGACTGGTTGATAATGAGATGTAGTATGTATAAAGTAGAAAGAAAAAAAAAACCACGGGTAGGTGGTATACAATTATGGATGGACTGCCGAGTGCCGACACAGAGATAGCTACAGCCGTGGACTACCGTACTGTACTGTGTCTGCTGCTAATATAGACTGGATGATAATGAGATGTAGTATGTATAAAGAAGAAAGAAAAAAAAAACCACGGGTAGGTGGTATACAATTATGGATGGACTGCCGAGTGCCGACACAGAGGTAGCTACAGCCGTGAACTACCGTACTGTGTCTGCTGCTAGTATAGACTGGATGATAAATAATGATATAAAATATATATATATATATCACTACTGCAGCCGGACAGGTATATATTATATAATGACGGACCTGCTGGACACTGTCTGTCAGCAGAATGAGTTTTTTAATTTTTATAGAATAAAAAAACACCACACAAGTCACACGACGAGTGTACTTTTTCAGGCAGACATTCAATCACAATATATATACTATACTGGTGGTCAGTGTGGTCAGGTCACTGGTCACAGTGGTCAGTGGTCAGTCACACTGGCAGTGGCACTCTTGCAGCAAAAGTGTGCACTGTTTAATATGTACTCCTGGCTCCTGCTATAACCTATAACTGCTCCCCAGTCTCCCCCACAATTAAGCTGTGTGAGCACAGTCAGATATTATACATAGATGATGCAGCACACTGGGCTGAGCACAGATATGGTATGTGAGTGTGACTGAGTCACTGTGTATCGTTTTTTTCAGGCAGAGAACAAGAACAGAACGGATTATTAAATAATAATAAATTATAAAACTGCACTGGTGGTCAGGTCACTGGTCATCAGTCACTAGTATAACTCCTCCTAAGCTCCAGTAAGTAAATGAAGTGTCTCACTCTCACTCTCCTATCTATTTTAATTTCTAAACGGAGAGGACGCCAGCCACGTCCTCTCCCTATCAATCTCAATGCACGTGTGAAAATGGCCGCGACGCGCGGCTCCTTATATAGAATCCGAGTCTCGCGATAGAATCCGAGCCTCGCGAGAATCCGACAGCGTGATGATGACGTTCGGGCGCGCTCGGGTTAACCGAGCAAGGCGGGAAGATCCGAGTCGCTCGGACCCGTGTAAAAAAACATGAAGTTCGGGCGGGTTCGGATTCAGAGAAACCGAACCCGATCATCTCTAACTATAATGGAAACTACTGAGGAGGAAAGGGATTTAGGAGTCACTATTTTAAGTGACTTGAAGGCAGGAAAGCAATGCAACAAAGCAATGAGAAAGGCAAGTCAGATGCTTGGTTACATAGGGAGAGGAATTAGTAGCAGGAAAAAAGAAGTGATAATGCCACTGTATAGGTCATTGGTACGGCCCATCTGGAATACTGTGTCCAGTTCTGGAGAAAATATCTCCAGAAGGATATAAATACATTAGCGAGTGTACAAAGAAGGGCAACTAAAATGGTGCATGGCCTACATCACAAAACTTACCCGGAAGGCTAAAAGATCTTAACATGTATAGTTTGGAGGAGAGAATGGAACGGGTTGGACCTGATAGAAACTTTCAAATATATCAAGGGTCTTAGGAGGGAAACATTCTTCAAAGGAAGAGAAGTATTAGAACTCGAGAACATGCACTGAGACTGGAGGGGGGGAGGTTCAGGGAAAATTTAAGGAAAAATTACTTCACAGAAAGGGTAGTGGATAAGTGGAATAGCCTCCCATCAGAGGTGGTAGAGGCTAAGACTGTAGAGCAATTTAAACATGCTTGGGATAGGCATATGAAAAATTAAGGTTCAAACTAGAGATGAGCGCCGGAAATTTTTCGGGTTTTGTGTTTTGGTTTTGGGTTCGGTTCCGCGGCCGTGTTTTGGGTTCGACCGCGTTTTGGCAAAACCTCACCGAATTTTTTTTGTCGGATTCGGGTGTGTTTTGGATTCGGGTGTTTTTTTAAAAAAACCCTAAAAAACAGCTTAAATCATAGAATTTGGGGGTAATTTTGATCCCAAAGTATTATTAACCTCAAAAAACATAATTTACACTCATTTTCAGCCTATTCTGAACACATCACACCTCACAATATTATTTTTAGTCCTAAAATTTGCACCGAGGTCGCTGTGTGAGTAAGATAAGCGACCCTAGTGGCCGACACAAACACCGGGCCCATCTAGGAGTGGCACTGCAGTGTCACGCAGGATGGCCCTTCCAAAAAACCCTCCCCAAACAGCACATGACGCAAAGAAAAAAAGAGGCGCAATGAGGTAGCTGACTGTGTGAGTAAGATTAGCGACCCTAGTGGCCGACACAAACACCGGGCACATCTAGGAGTGGCACTGCAGTGTCACGCAGGATGTCCCTTCCAAAAAACCCTCCCCAAACAGCACATGACGCAAAGAAAAAAAGAGGCGCAATGAGGTAGCTGTGTGAGTAAGATTAGCGACCCTAGTGGCCGACACAAACACCGGGCCCATCTAGGAGTGGCACTGCAGTGTCACGCAGGATGTCCCTTCCAAAAAACCCTCCCCAATCAGCACATGATGCAAAGAAAAAGAAAAGAAAAAAGAGGTGCAAGATGGAATTATCCTTGGGCCCTCCCACCCACCCTTATGTTGTATAAACAAAACAGGACATGCACACTTTAACCAACCCATCATTTCAGTGACAGGGTCTGCCACACGACTGTGACTGATATGACGGGTTGGTTTGGACCCCCCCCAAAAAAGAAGCAATTAATCTCTCCTTGCACAAACTGGCTCTACAGAGGCAAGATGTCCACCTCATCTTCACCCTCCGATATATCACCGTGTACATCCCCCTCCTCACAGATTATCAATTCGTCCCCACTGGAATCCACCATCTCAGCTCCCTGTGTACTTTGTGGAGGCAATTGCTGCTGGTCAATGTCTCCGCGGAGGAATTGATTATAATTCATTTTAATGAACATCATCTTCTCCACATTTTCTGGATGTAACCTCGTACGCCGATTGCTGACAAGGTGAGCGGCGGCACTAAACACTCTTTCGGAGTACACACTTGTGGGAGGGCAACTTAGGTAGAATAAAGCCAGTTTGTGCAAGGGCCTCCAAATTGCCTCTTTTTCCTGCCAGTATAAGTACGGACTGTGTGACGTGCCTACTTGGATGCGGTCACTCATATAATCCTCCACCATTCTATCAATGTTGAGAGAATCATATGCAGTGACAGTAGACGACATGTCCGTAATCGTTGTCAGGTCCTTCAGTCCGGACCAGATGTCAGCATCAGCAGTCGCTCCAGACTGCCCTGCATCACCGCCAGCGGGTGGGCTCGGAATTCTGAGCCTTTTCCTCGCACCCCCAGTTGCGGGAGAATGTGAAGGAGGAGATGTTGACAGGTCGCGTTCCGCTTGACTTGACAATTTTGTCACCAGCAGGTCTTTCAACCCCAGCAGACCTGTGTCTGCCGGAAAGAGAGATCCAAGGTAGGCTTTAAATCTAGGATCGAGCACGGTGGCCAAAATGTAGTGCTCTGATTTCAACAGATTGACCACCCGTGAATCCTTGTTAAGCGAATTAAGGGCTGCATCCACAAGTCCCACATGCCTAGCGGAATCGCTCCGTGTTAGCTCCTTCTTCAATGCCTCCAGCTTCTTCTGCAAAAGCCTGATGAGGGGAATGACCTGACTCAGGCTGGCAGTGTCTGAACTGACTTCACGTGTGGCAAGTTCAAAGGGCATCAGAACCTTGCACAACGTTGAAATCATTCTCCACTGCACTTGAGACAGGTGCATTCCACCTACTATATCGTGCTCAATTGTATAGGCTTGAATGGCCTTTTGCTGCTCCTCCAACCTCTGAAGCATATAGAGGGTTGAATTCCACCTCGTTACCACTTCTTGCTTCAGATGATGGCAGGGCAGGTTCAGGTGTTTTTGGTGGTGCTCCAGTTTTCTGTACGTGGTGCCTGTACGCCGAAAGTGTCCCGCAATTCTTCTGGCCACCGACAGCATCTCTTGC
The DNA here is from genome assembly GCF_028390025.1 of Pseudophryne corroboree. Taxonomy (NCBI): domain Eukaryota; kingdom Metazoa; phylum Chordata; class Amphibia; order Anura; family Myobatrachidae; genus Pseudophryne; species Pseudophryne corroboree. The sequence goes on along the minus strand of NC_086451.1, from coordinate 187,682,328 downwards.
ACGCCCCTGTCGTTTTTTAAAAAATTCTGCACCACCAAATTCAAGGTATGTGCAAAACATGGGACGTGCTGGAATTGGCCCAGATTTAATGCACACACAATATTGCTGGCGTTGTCCGATGCCACAAATCCACAGGAGAGTCCAATTGGGGTAAGCCATTCCGCGATGATCTTCCTCAGTTGCCGTAAGAGGTTTTCAGCTGTGTGCGTATTCTGGAAAGCGGTGATACAAAGCGTAGCCTGCCTAGGAAAGAGTTGGCGTTTGCGAGATGCTGCTACTGGTGCCGCCGCTGCTGTTCTTGCGGCGGGAGTCCATACATCTACCCAGTGGGCTGTCACAGTCATATAGTCCTGACCCTGCCCTGCTCCACTTGTCCACATGTCCGTGGTTAAGTGGACATTGGGTACAGCTGCATTTTTTAGGACACTGGTGACTCTTTTTCTGAGGTCTGTGTACATTTTCGGTATCGCCTGCCTAGAGAAATGGAACCTAGATGGTATTTGGTACCGGGGACACAGTACCTCCAACAAGTCTCTAGTTGGCTCTGCAGTAATGATGGATACCGGAACCACGTTTCTCACCACCCAGGATGCCAAGGCCTCAGTTATCCGCTTTGCAGTAGGATGACTGCTGTGATATTTCATCTTCCTCGCAAAGGACTGTTGAACAGTCAATTGCTTACTGGAAGTAGTACAAGTGGGCTTACGACTTCCCCTCTGGGATGACCATCGACTCCCAGCGGCAACAACAGCAGCGCCAGCAGCAGTAGGCGTTACACGCAAGGATGCATCGGAGGAATCCCAGGCAGGAGAGGACTCGTCAGACTTGCCAGTGACATGGCCTGCAGGACTATTGGCATTCCTGGGGAAGGAGGAAATTGACACTGAGGGAGTTGGTGGGGTGGTTTGCGTGAGCTTGGTTACAAGAGGAAGGGATTTACTGGTCAGTGGACTGCTTCCGCTGTCACCCAAAGTTTTTGAACTTGTCACTGACTTATTATGAATGCGCTGCAGGTGACGTATAAGGGAGGATGTTCCGAGGTGGTTAACGTCCTTACCCCTACTTATTACAGCTTGACAAAGGGAACACACGGCTTGACACCTGTTGTCCGCATTTCTGGTGAAATACCTCCACACCGAAGAGCTGATTTTTTTGGTATTTTCACCTGGCATGTCAACGGCCATATTCCTCCCACGGACAACAGGTGTCTCCCCAGGTGCCTGACTTAAACAAACCACCTCACCATCAGAATCCTCCTGGTCAATTTCCTCCCCAGCGCCAGCAACACCCATATCCTCCTCATCCTGGTGTACTTCAACACTGACATCTTCAATCTGACTATCAGGAACTGGACTGCGGGTGCTCCTTCCAGCACTTGCAGGGGGCATGCAAATAGTGGAAGGCGCATGCTCTTCACGTCCAGTGTTGGGAAGGTCAGGCATCGCAAACGACACAATTGGACTCTCCTTGTGGATTTGGGATTTCAAAGAACGCACAGTTCTTTGCGGTGCTTTTGCCAGCTTGAGTCTTTTCAGTTTTCTAGCGAGAGGCTGAGTGCTTCCATCCTCATGTGAAGCTGAACCACTAGCCATGAACATAGGCCAGGGCCTCAGCCGTTCCTTGCCACTCCGTGTGGTAAATGGCATATTGGCAAGTTTACGCTTCTCCTCCGACAATTTTATTTTAGGTTTTGGAGTCCTTTTTTTTCTGATATTTGGTGTTTTGGATTTGACATGCTCTGTACTATGACATTGGGCATCGGCCTTGGCAGACGACGTTGCTGGCATTTCATCGTCTCGGCCATGACTAGTGGCAGCAGCTTCAGCACGAGGTGGAAGTGGATCTTGATCTTTCCCTAATTTTGGAACCTCAACTTTTTTGTTCTCCATATTTTATAGGCAGAACTAAAAGGCACCTCAGGTAAACAATGGAGATGGATGGATTGGATACTAGTATACAATTATGGACGGACTGCCACGGTTAGGTGGTATAAAAAAACCACGGTTAGGTGGTATATATTATAATAATAATACAATTATGGATGGACGGACTGCCTGCCGACTGCCGACACAGAGGTAGCCACAGCCGTGAACTACCGCACTGTACACTGGTTGATAAAGAGATAGTAGTATACTCGTAACAACTAGTATGACACTATGACGACGGTATAAAGAATGAAAAAAAAACCACGGTTAGGTGGTATATATTATAATAATAATACAATTATGGATGGACGGACTGCCTGCCGACTGCCGACACAGAGGTAGCCACAGCCGTGAACTACCGCACTGTACACTGGTTGATAAAGAGATAGTAGTATACTCGTAACAACTAGTATGACACTATGACGACGGTATAAAGAATGAAAAAAAAACCACGGTTAGGAGGTATATATTATAATAATAATACAATTATGGATGGACGGACTGCCTGCCGACTGCCGACACAGAGGTAGCCACAGCCGTGAACTACCGCACTGTACACTGGTTGATAAAGAGATAGTAGTATACTCGTAACAACTAGTATGACACTATGACGACGGTATAAAGAATGAAAAAAAAACCACGGTTAGGTGGTATATATTATAATAACAATACAATTATGGATGGACGGACTGCCTGCCGACTGCCGACACAGAGGTAGCCACAGCCGTGAACTACCGCACTGTACACTGGTTGATAAAGAGATAGTAGTATACTCGTAACAACTAGTATGACACTATGACGACGGTATAAAGAATGAAAAAAAAACCACGGTTAGGTGGTATATATTATAATAATAATACAATTATGGATGGACGGACTGCCTGCCGACTGCCGACACAGAGGTAGCCACAGCCGTGAACTACCGCACTGTACACTGGTTGATAAAGAGATAGTAGTATACTCGTAACAACTAGTATGACACTATGACGACGGTATAAAGAATGAAAAAAAAACCACGGTTAGGTGGTATATATTATAATAATAATACAATTATGGATGGACGGACTGCCTGCCGACTGCCGACACAGAGGTAGCCACAGCCGTGAACTACCGCACTGTACACTGGTTGATAAAGAGATAGTAGTATACTCGTAACAACTAGTATGACACTATGACGACGGTATAAAGAATGAAAAAAAAACCACGGTTAGGTGGTATATATTATAATAATAATACAATTATGGATGGACGGACTGCCTGCCGACTGCCGACACAGAGGTAGCCACAGCCGTGAACTACCGCACTGTACACTGGTTGATAAAGAGATAGTAGTATACTCGTAACAACTAGTATGACACTATGACGACGGTATAAAGAATGAAAAAAAAACCACGGTTAGGTGGTATATATTATAATAATAATACAATTATGGATGGACGGACTGCCTGCCGACTGCCGACACAGAGGTAGCCACAGCCGTGAACTACCGCACTGTACACTGGTTGATAAAGAGATAGTAGTATACTCGTAACAATTAGGATGACACTATGACGGTATAAAGAATGAAAAAAAAACCACGGTTAGGTGGTAGGTATATAATAATAAATAATACAATTCTGGTCGGACGGACTGCCTGCCGTGTGCCGACACAGAGGTAGCCACAGCCGTGAACTACCGCACTGTACACTGGTTGATAAAGAGATAGTAGTATACTCGTAACAATTAGGATGACACTATGACGGTATAAAGAATGAAAAAAAAACCACGGTTAGGTGGTAGGTATATAATAATAAATAATACAATTCTGGTCGGACGGACTGCCTGCCGTGTGCCGACACAGAGGTAGCCACAGCCGTGAACTACCGCACTGTACACTGGTTGATAAAGAGATAGTAGTATACTCGTAACAATTAGGATGACACTATGACGGTATAAAGAATGAAAAAAAAACCACGCTTAGGTGGTAGGTATATAATAATAAATAATACAATTCTGGTCGGATGGACTGCCTGCCGTGTGCCGACACAGAGGTAGCCACAGCCGTGAACTACCGCACTGTACACTGGTTGATAAAGAGATAGTAGTATACTCGTAACAATTAGGATGACACTATGACGGTATAAAGAATGAAAAAAAAACCACGGTTAGGTGGTAGGTATATAATAATAAATAATACAATTCTGGTCGGACGGACTGCCTGCCGTGTGCCGACACAGAGGTAGCCACAGCCGTTAACTACCGCACTGTACACTGGTTGATAAAGAGATAGTAGTATACTCGTAACAATTAGGATGACACTATGACGGTATAAAGAATGAAAAAAAAACCACGGTTAGGTGGTAGGTATATAATAATAAATAATACAATTCTGGTCGGACGGACTGCCTGCCGTGTGCCGACACAGAGGTAGCCACAGCCGTGAACTACCGCACTGTACTGTGTCTGCTGCTAATATAGACTGGTTGATATTTAAAGAGATATTAGTAGTATACAACAATACTATACTGGTGGTCAGGCACTGGTCACCACTCCTGCAGCAAAAGTGTGCACTGTTAATTAATATAATTGTACTCCTGGCTCCTGCTAACAACCTGCAGTGCTCCCCAGTCTCCCCCACAATTAATTATAAGCTTTTAATTTATACATTGATGACTGTGCAGCACACTGGGCTGAGCTGAGTGCACACAGACTGAGTCACACTGTGTGACTGACTGTGCTGTGTATCGTTTTTTTTTTCAGGCAGAGAACGGATATAGCAGAGAGAAGTGAACGGATATATTATATTAAATAAAAGTTAACTAGCTGCTGCACTGGTCACTGACTGTGGTAAACTAACTCTGTCTGCGACTCTGCACAATCTCTCTCTATCTAATCTATCTATCTCTATTCTAATGGAGAGGACGCCAGACACGTCCTCTCCCTATCAATCTCAATGCACGAGTGAAAATGGCGGCGACGCGCGGCTCCTTATATAGAATCCGAGTCTCGCGATAGAATCCGAGCCTCGCGAGAATCCGACAGCGTCATGATGACGTTCGGGCGCGCTCGGGTTAACCGAGCAAGGCGGGAAGATCCGAGTCGCTCGGACCCGTGGAAAAAAAAGTGAAGTTCGTGCGGGTTCGGATTCAAAGAAACCGAACCCGCTCATCTCTAGTTCAAACAGGGTTGAGATTGCCTAAAGGATTAAAAAAAAAGGGTCAGACTAGATGGGCCAAGTGTTTCTTATCTGCCGTCAAATTCTGTGTTTCAATGTTAATATTTCTAGATGACTAATCAAAATTAGTGATGTGCACCGGAAATTTTTCGGGTTTTGTGTTTTGGTTTTGGGTTCGGTTCCGCGGCCGTGTTTTGGGTTCGAATGCGTTTTGGCAAAACCTCACCGAATTTTTTTTGTCGGATTCGGGTGTGTTTTGGATTCGAGTGTTTTTTTCAAACAACCCTAAAAAACAGCTTAAATCATAGAATTTGGGGGTCATTTGATCCCATAGTATTATTAACCTCAATAACCATAATTTCCACTCATTTCCAGTCTATTCTGAACACCTCACACCTCACAATCTTATTTTTAGTCCTAAAATTTGCACCGAGGTAGCTGTGTGACTAAGATAAGCGACCCAAGTGGCCGACACAAACACCTGGCTCATCTAGGAGTGTCACTGCAGTGTCACGCAGGATGGCCCTTCAAAAAAATACTCCCCAAACAGCACATGACGCAAAGAAAAAAAGAGGCGCAATGAGGTAGCTGTGTGACTAAGATAAGTGACCCAAGTGGCCGACACAAACACCTGGCCCATCTAGGAGTGGCACTGCAGTGTCACGCAGGATGGCCCTTCAAAAAAATACTCCCCAAACAGCACATGACGCAAAGAAAAAAAGAGGCGCACCAAGGTCGCTGTGTGACTAAGTTAAGCGACACAAGTGTCCGACACAAACACCTGGCCCATCTAGGAGTGGCCCTTCAAAAAAACACTCCCCAAACAGCACATGACGCAAAGAAAAATGAAAGAAAAAAGAGGTGCAAGATGGAATTGTCATTGGGCCCTCCCACCCACCCTTATGTTGTAAAAACAGGACATGCACACTTTAACGAACCCATCATTTCAGTGACAGGGTCTGCCACACGACTGTGACTGAAATGACTGGTTGGTTTGGGCCCCCACCAAAAAAGAAGCAATCAATCTCTCCTTGCACAAACTGGCTCTACAGAGGCAAGATGTCCACCTCATCATCATCCTCCGATTCCTCACCCATTTCACTGTGTACATTCCCCTCCTCACAGATTATTAATTCGTCCCCACTGGAATCCACCATCTCAGGTCCCCGTGTACTTTCTGGTGGCAATTGCTGCTGGTGAATGTCTCCACAGAGGAATTGATTATAATTCATATTAATGAACATCATCTTCTCCACATTTTCTGGAAGTAACCTCGTACGCCGATTGCTGACAAGGTGAGCGGCGGCACTAAACACTCTTTCGGAGTACACACTGGAGGGAGGGCAACTTAGGTAGAATAAAGCCAGTTTCTGCAAGGGCCTCCAAATTGCCTCTTTTTCCTGCCAGTATACGTACGGACTGTCTGACGTGCCCACTTGGATGCGGTCACTCATATAATCCTCCACCATTCTTTCAATGGTGAGAGAATCATATGCAGTGACAGTAGACGACATGTCAGTAATCGTTGGCAGGTCCTTCAGTCCGGACCAGATGTCAGCACTCGCTCCAGACTGCCCTGCATCACCGCCAGCAGGTGGGCTCGGAATTCGTAGCCTTTTCCTCGCATCCCCAGTTGCGGGAGAATGTGAAGGAGGAGCTGTTGACGGGTCGCGTTCTGCTTGACTTGACAATTTTCTCACCAGCAGGTCTTTGAACCTCTGCAGACTTGTGTCTGCCGGAAAGAGAGATACAACGTAGGTTTTAAATCTAGGATCGAGCACGGTGGCCAAAATGTAGTGCTCTGATTTCAACAGATTGACCACCCGTGAATCCTGGTTAAGCGAATGAAGGGCTCCATCCACAAGTCCCACATGCCTAGCGGAATCGCTCTGTTTTAGCTCCTCCTTCGATGCCTCCAGCTTCTTCTGCAAAAGCCTGATGAGGGGAATGACCTGACTCAGGCTGGCAGTGTCTGAACTGACTTCACTTGTGGCAAGTTCAAAAGGTTGCAGAACCTTGCACAACGTTGAAATCATTCTCCACTGCGCTTGAGACAGGTGCATTCCACCTCCTTTGCCTATATCGTGGGCAGATGTATAGGCTTGAATGGCCTTTTGCTGCTCCTCCATCCTCTGAAGCATATAGAGGGTTGAATTCCACCTCGTTACCACCTCTTGCTTCAGATGATGGCAGGGCAGGTTCAGGTGTTTTTGGGGGTGCTCCAGTCTTCTGTACGTGGTGCCTGTACGCCGAAAGTGGCCCACAATTCTTCTGGCCACCGACAGCATCTCTTGCACGCCCCTGTCGTTTTTTAAATAATTCTGCACCACCAAATTCAAGGTATGTGCAAAATATGGGACGTGCTGGAATTTGCCCAGATGTAATGCACTCACAATATTGCTGGCGTTGTCCGATGCCACAAATCATCAGGAGAGTCCAATTGGGGTAAGCCATTCTGCGATGATCTTCCTCAGTTGCCGTAAGAGGTATTCAGCTGTGGGCGTATTCTGGAAAGCGGTGATAAAAAGCGTAGCCTGCCTAGGAACGAGTTGGCGTTTGCGAGATGCTGCTACTGGTGCCGCCGCTGCTGTTCTTGCAGCGGGAGGCAATACATCTACCCAGTGGGCTGTCACAGTCATGTAGTCCTGAGTCTGCCCTGCTCCACTTGTCCACATGTCCGTGGTTAAGTGGACATTGGGTACAACTGCATTTTTTAGGACACTGGTGACTCTTTTTCTGAGGTCTGTGTACATTCTCGGTATCGCCTGCCTAGAGAAATGGAACCTAGATGGTATTTAGTACCGGGGACACAGTACCTCAATCAAGTCTATAGTTGCCTCTGAAGTAACGATGGATACCGGAACCACGTTTCTCACCGCCCAGGCTGCCAAGGCCTCAGTTATCCGCTTTGCAGCAGGATGACTGCTGTGATATTTCACCTTCCTCGCAAAGGACTGTTGGACAGTCAATTGCTTACTGGAAGTAGTACAAGTGGTCTTCCGACTACCCCTCTGGAATGCCGATCGACTCCCAGCAGCAACAACAGCAGCGCCAGCAGCAGTAGGCGTTACACTCGAGGATGCATCGGAGGAATCCCAGGCAGGAGAGGACTCGTCAGACTTGCCAGTGACATGGCCTGCAGGACTATTGGCTTTCCTGGGTAAGGAGGAAATTGACACTGAGGGAGTTGGTGGTGTGGTTTGCAGGAGCATGGTTACAGATTTAGTGGTCAGTGGACTGCTTCCGCTGTCACCCAAAGTTTTTGAACTTGTCACTGACTTATGATGAATGCGCTGCAGGTGACGTATAAGGGAGGATGTTCCGAGGTGGTTAACGTCCTTACCCCTACTTATTACAGCTTGACAAAGGCAACACACGGCTTGACACCTGTTGTCCGCATTTGTTATGAAATAATTCAACACCGAAGAACTGATTTTTTTTGTATTTTGACCAGGCATGTCAATGGCCATATTCCTCCCACGGACAACAGGTGTCTCCCCGGGTGCCTGACTTAAACAAACCACCTCACCATCAGAATCCTCCTTGTCAATTTCCTCCTCAGCGCCAGCAACACCCATATCCTCATCCTGGTGTACTTGAACACTGACATCTTCAATTTGACTATCAGGAACTGGACTGCGGGTGCTCCTTCCAGCACTTGCAGGGGGCGTGCAAATGGTGGAAGGCGCAAGCTCTTCCCGTCCAGTGTTGGGAAGGTCAGGCATCGCAACCGACACAATTGGACTCGACACAATTGGACTCTCCTTGGGGATTTGTGATTTCGAAGAACGCACAGTTCTTTGCTGTGCTTTTGCCAGCTTAAGTCTTTTCATTTTTCTAGCGAGAGGCTGAGTGCTTCCATCCTCATGTGAAGCTGAACCACTAGCCATGAACATAGGCCAGGGCCTCAGCCGTTCCTTGCCACTCCGTGTCGTAAATGGCATATTGGCAAGTTTACGCTTCTCCTCAGACGCTTTTAATTTTGATTTTTGGGTCATTTTTTTACTGATCGTTTGTGTTTTGGATTTTACATGCTCTGTACTATGACATTGGGCATCGGCCTTGGCAGACGACGTTGATGGCATTTCATCGTCTCGGCTATGACTAGTGGCAGCAGCTTCAGCACGAGGTGGAAGTGGATCTTGATCTTTGCCTATTTTTTTAACCTCAACATTTTTGTTCTCCATATTTTGTGCACAACTAAAAGCTACCACAGGTATACAATGTAGATGGATGGATAGTATAGTATTATTACTTATGGACGACAAGTGACGACACAGAGGTAGGTACAGCCCTGGCCTACCGTACTGCTATATATATAATATATACAGAATAATAATAACAGACCTGGTGGACACTGTCAGCAGACTGCTAAACTAGTATGAAGAAAAAAAAGCCACCACAGGTATACAATGTAGATGGATGGATAGTATACTATTATTACTTATGGACGACGAGTGATGACACAGAGGTAGGTACAGCCGTGGCCTACCGTACTGCTATATATATAATATATACAGAATAATAATAACGGACCTGGTGGACACTGTCAGCAGACTGCTAAACTAGTATGAAGAAAAAAAAGCCACCACAGGTATACAATGTAGATGGATGGATAGTATAGTATTATTACATATGGACGACGAGTGACGACACAGAGGTAGGTACAGCCGTGGCCTACCGTACTGCTATATATATAATATATACAGAATAATAATAACGGACCTGGTGGACACTGTCAGCAGACTGCTAAACTAGTATGAAGAAAAAAAAGCCACCACAGGTATACAATGTAGATGGATGGATAGTATAGTATTATTACTTATGGACGACGAGTGACGACACAGAGGTAGGAACAGCTGTGGCCTACCGTACTGCTATATATATAATATATACAGAATAATAATAACGGACCTGGTGGACACTGTCAGCAGACTGCTAAACTAGTATGAAGAAAAAAAAGCCACCACAGGTATACAATGTAGATGGATGGATAGTATAGTATTATTACTTATGGACGACGAGTGACGACACAGACGTAGGTACAGCCGTGGCCTACCATACTGCTATATATATAATATATACAGAATAATAATAACGGACCTGGTGGACACTGTCAGCAGACTGCTAAACTAGTATGAAGAAAAAAAAGCCACCACAGGTATACAATGTAGATGGATGGATAGTATACTATTATTACTTATGGACGACGAGTGACGACACAGAGGTAGGTACAGCCGTGGCCTACTACACTGCTATATATATAATATATACAGAATAATAATAACGGACCTTGTGGACACTGTCAGCAGACTGCTAATCTAGTATGGAGAAAAAAAAGCCACCACAGGTATACAATGTAGATGGATGGATAGTATAGTATTATTACTTATGGACGACGAGTGACGACACAGAGGTAGGTACAGCCGTGGTCTACCGTACTGCTATATATATAATATATACAGAATAATAATAACGGACCTGGTGGACACTGTCAGCAGACTGCTAAACTAGTATGAAGAAAAAAAAGCCACCACAGGTATACAATGTAGATGGATGGATAGTATAGTATTATTACTTATGGACGACGAGTGACGACACAAGGTAGGTACAGCAGTGGCCTACTGTACTGGTATATATATAATATATACAGAAGAATAATAATGGACCTGGTGGACACTGTCAGCAGACTGCTAAACTAGTATGAAGAAAAAAAGCCACCACAGGTATACAATGTAGATGGATACTATTATTACTTATGGACGACGAGTGACGACACAGAGGTAGGTACAGCCATGGCCTACCGTACTGCTATATATATAATATACTGTATAATAAATGGACCTGGTGGACACTGTCAGCAGACTGCTAAACTACTAGTATAAAGAAAAAAAGCCACCACAGGAGTGTTTTTCAGGCAGACAAACGTATACTGGACTGGTGGTCACTGTCAGCAAAACTGTGCCCTGTACTCCTGCTATAACTGCTCCCCAGTACCCACAATTAGGCAGTGTGAGCAGTGCACTCAGCACAGATAGATCATGCAGCACACTGAGCACAGATATGGTATGGAGCGTTTTTTTCAGGCAGAGAACGGATTAAACTGGTGGTCACACTCACTACTATCAGCAAAACCCTGCACTGTACTCCTAACAGCTGCTCCCCGTCCCCAATCCTTCCCACAATTATAACAATGTCACTCTTAGTCTTTTCTATTATGACTATAACGGAGAGGACGCCAGCCACGTCCTCTCCCTATCAATCTCAATGCACGTGTGAAAATGGCGGCGACGCGCGGCTGCTTATATAGAATCCGAATCTCGCGAGAATCCGACAGCGGGATGATGACGTTCGGGCGCGCTCAGTTTACCCGAGCCACACGGGAGAATCCGAGCACGGCTCGGACCCGTGTAAAAAGGCTGTAGTTCGGGGGGGTTCGGTTTCCGAGAAACCGAACCCGCTCATCACTAATCAAAATTACTTGATAATTAGACATATATCCTAAACCTGCATATATAGGTATCACTAGAAGTTAATGTGGGAGATTAAATATAATATATACCACAAATACTGTATGTGTATATATCCAAATGATTCTTATAATTTGTAAAAGGTCAAATACACTTTGGGAAATATCTATGTTCGCCCTCAGGGGTGTCCAAATGGAAGGTTTATATTTAAACAATATTTTTATTTTTATATTTTTATATTCCTATTATATCTTGATTATCCCCACTGTTTCCCTATATGGTCTTAAGTAGTGTCACACACATTTCCCAAGAAAAGTAATAAGTCACCCATATGTTTTATTTTTACGCCATAACTTAATTAATTCAACCAATAAATAAAGACACGGACAACTGTATAGATTGGAAAAGGAGGTCATAGCCAAATTTATTTAAATTCGAATCTGGAATTAGAAATCTTAATCACTGGTGGCGAAAAAAGCAGTGCCAACTCGGCCATGTCTTAACATTTTTTCAATCATTAAACAAATGGGGTGGAGTTTCTGCCCCTTGCACAATCCGTCTTGGGTAGAACCATCTCCCCTTATCTAGCACAGTGCTGGTCCCTCCTTAAGATGGTGACCTGGTCCTCCCCTGAGGTAGTGACCGACTCGCCTTTTCTCAAAGGGCAAATGCTAGCCAAGCTCTGCTGCGCTAAATTGAGCCACCGATGAGCACTGCTTTCCGCCAAACTCAAAGGCTTCCAGACTTCGATACCGCCACCACAAAAAAAAAAAAACAGCGCCTCATACTTCCTTCAAACCATCCACCAAAGCTGTGACAAATAGCTCCATCCCAATCTTAGACAAATGCACCCCGTCTAATCTATAAAATTCCACTAACTTGTAATGTAACTCCGGGTGCTTTACCACCTGACCTCCTAGACTAAGGACGTACCTGGAAATCGCAGCATTAACCTTTCTCCTCACTCTATCCAAAGCTGCTCCACCTTGAGTGCCCCTCCAAAATCTACGCGGTACAATCTCTGACCATAACAACTTAACCAGCGGCCAACGCTCGGTAACCAACTTAAAATATCTCTTTATTTCATTAATTAATTCAATACCTTTACAGGTACCCAAATCATTACCACCTAAATGCACAACTAAACAATCTGGGGCACCCCATTTCCCTTCACAATCCGAGAGTAAACTCAATAAACTACTCCATCTCATACCCCTTATACCTATCCACCTAATATCGAAAGGGAATGACTTAGCTGCCTGATGCCTACCGGCCCAATAGACATAAGAATGACCTACAATCCACACCCGGCTTGATAATGTCAAAAAATCTGTAATAAAAGGTAAAAACAAAATAATTTGTTTAATAATAATAAATTCCATTCAAATTTCGCAGGGAAAGGAAAAACTTAGTTATTTGGGTGACCCAGATGGAGGTGAACAACATCAAAACTCAATCATTTTGCGAGGAATAAAGGTGAAAAGAACTCCAAACCCCCATTAACGGCGGGTAGCTTAAGGCCTTGAGATTCCCAAATAACAAACTCGCAGGAAGCTTCTATTTAACGCAACTTATCGCCCCGAATGTAACCCTTATAAGCATCTGACTTCCAACGCCCTAAACGCTTGATTTCTTCACCCGAAGAACCTGCCGCTGCTGCACAAGTCGCTGCTCCTATTCTAAACGAATGTGTCCCGTACTGTTCTAATGGAAGGTCCAAAGCTATCAAACATTTTTTTTAAACGCTGGTAAACTGAAATATAGATAACGCAATAAGATCCCTATTAACCAACCATTGCATTCCCCCACTTGGACGATTGTGGCAATAAATCTATGCCAATTTTACTGGGCAAATACTCGGCTCCGAATGCGCAGGAACAGAGATCCATTTACCTTTCCCTAGCTAATCCATTTTTGAGCGCTGAATTTTCGCTAGCAGCATATCTCTCTTAATAACAACATTCTTTGTCATAATACCCGTCTCTGCTGACCTTTTATTCTCTGCCACTAATTCCCCTACCCTTAAAGCCCCGAAAAATGCTAATGCAAATGCTAAACTAAAAAGATTGATTTCATAATCTCCTAAGGCAATACCTGAAACCGCAGTTATCAAATCTTTCAAAAGACCTATATCAATTGGTCTACGATTATCGCTAAATCTTAACTGCTCCTTAGCCCATCCTCTCATCGCCCTTGCAAGAATAAATGATTTAGTGGGATCTATTAAACCTTCTAAGCACGAAAAGTAAGCTATTCCTGCTAACGCACTTGATATAGCCACCTTGGAACGACCTCTCTCGTGCCATGACCATACGAACTCCAAAATCGCATCCTGCCAACTCTTACCCCTACCACTGGAGGCCATGTATTCTTGCCAATCACCCCAAGCTGCATAAAAAGCTCTCAACGTTCCAGGGGCCAATGCTTTCAACGCCAACGCCTTCATGCCGGCTTGATGATCTGCCATACAAAATCATGACATGACAAACCATTCGCCTTGGCTGATGGAGCTAATCTCCTAAATCAATCCCTTTGAAAACGAGACAAAGAATCCGCTATCTTATTCTCAACCCCGGGCACATGCTTAGCATTCAATTCAATGTTTCTCTGTAGACATCTTAAAGTTAAATGCCTCAACAACCTCAACGCATGCAAGCATGAAGTCCTCTGGCTATTTATCGCCTGAACTACCCCTAAGTTGTTGCAACAAAAAACAATTCTTTGATTACTAAGCTTCTCACCCTATATCTCTAACGCTACTATTATCGGAAAAAGCTCCAGCAAAATCATACTGTTAGTAAGACCTTTTACTCGCCATTCCTCTGGCCAAGTCTCAGCGCACCACTCACCCTCACAATATGCACCAAAACCTAATGAACCCGAAGCATCAGTGAAAAGTTGAATCTCCCTATTATTAATCTCCTCATGTAACCAAATGCGAACCCCGTTAAAATCTTGCAAGAAAAGAAGCCAAATCCTACAATCCTCTTTCAAATCTGCTGAGATACGAATCATATGATGCAACCTCTTAACCCCTGCGGTAGCTCTTTCTAACCTACGAATAAAGACCCTTCCCATTGGCATGACCCTACAAGAAAAATGTAATAAACCTAAAAGCGACTGCACTTGCTTCAAAGACATCTTTTTTGCCGAAATAAAATTCTCCAACAAATTCTTTAAACGATTCACTTTTTCTGGAGGCAATCTACAAATCCCTGCTTCAGTATCTATTTCTATACCTAGGTATGATAAACGTGTCACCGGTCCTTCAGTTTTATCCTTTGCTATAGGTACCCCCATGACTGTAAATAATGATTGAACTGAAAAAAGCAATTCCTGACACTCTGAGCTATCAGCAGGACCAATCAACAAAATTGTCCAAATAATGGGCAACTCCCGACTGCCCAGTTCCTGCTTCTATGCACCACTGCAAAAATGAACTAAAACATTCAAAGTAAGAACATGATACTGAACAGCCCATAGGCAAACACCTATCCACAAAAAATTGACCATCCAGCTTGAAACCCATATACTTAAATGAATCGGGATGCAGCGGCAACAATCTAAAAGCAGATTCTATGTCCACTTTCGACAATAGAGCCCCAAAACCAAAACTTTGTACCAAAGCAATAGCATCCTCAAACGATTGATACTTTACACCACAAAATAAAGGATCTAATGCTTCGTTTATTGAGCCCCCTTCCGGGTAAGAAAGGTGCTGAATAATCCGAAATTTTCCCTGCTCCTTTTTTGGAACTACGCCCAATGGAGAAACGCAAAAATCAGCCAAAGGTGGACTCCTGAAAGGGCCACACATCCGACCCAAACCAACCTCAGCTGCAATCTTAGCTCTTACCACCTCTGGCAGCTCTCTAGCTGACTTAAGGTTTCTCCTGGCTGAAACTAAAACTGGCCTAATTACTGGCAAATTGAAACCAAACTTAAAACCTTTTAACAAGAAAACCGCCTCCTCCCTAAGAGGATAGCGGCCCAAACAACACTCTGAACCTTTTAAATTTACTGGTGACTCCGCCTTACCTAGGAACTGCTCTATGCTCCCCTCTACCTGCTGACTGACATAGTAACATAGTAACATAGTATCTGAGGTTGAAAAAAGACAATTGTCCATCGAGTTCAACCTATTTGTGGTGTCCTATGCATGATGATTTGACTAAAATTTCTGACTGATGCTGCTGTCAGCCATTGCATTTTATCCCTATTTATAGTAACTATAATGCATGACTATGCACCATACCCCTGGATATCCTTATCCAATAGGAATTTATCTAACCCATTCTTAAAGGTGTTGACAGATTCCGCCATTACAACTCCCTCGGGCAGGGAATTCCAAACACGTATTGTCCTTACCGTGAAAAAGCCTTTACGCCGTATTGTGCGGAATCTCCTCTCCTCTAACCTGAGCGAGTGTCCACGAGTCCTCTGTGTTGATCTAACCAAAAACAGGTCCCGCGCAAGCTCTGTGTATTGTCCCCTTATATATTTGTAGATGTTGATCATATCCCCTCTTAGTCTCCGCTTTTCCAATGTAAACATGCCTAGTCTTTCAAGCCTTTCCTTGTATTCCATCGTCTCCATGCCCTTAATTAGTTTGGTCACCCTCCTCTGTACCTTTTCAAGCTCCAGGATATCCTTTTTGTAGTATGGTGCCCAGAATTGTACACAGTATTCAAGGTGTGGCCTCACTAGTGATTTATATAACGGGAGTATAATACTCTAATCCCTAGCATCACTACCCCATTTTATGCATGCTAATATCTTATTAGCCTTCTTTGCTGCTGTCCTGCTTTGGGTACTACTGCTTAGCTTGCTATCTATGAGGACACCCAAGTCCTTTTCCAGTACAGAATCCCCTAATTTTACCCGATTTAGTAGGTAGGTGTAATTTTTGTTCTTGTTACCACAGTGCATTACCTTACACTTGTCTGTGTTGAAGCGCATTCTCCATTTGGCTGCCCATGCTTCTAATTTAACTAAGTCGTTCTGAAGAGACTCGGCATCCTCCTCTGTATTTATAGCCTTACACAATTTGGTATCATCTGCAAAAATTGACACCATGCTCTCTAGACCTTCTGTTAGGTCGTTAATGAAAATATTGAACAATAGCGGTCCTAATACTGAGCCTTGCGGCACACCACTTAGCACTTCAGTCCAAGTTGAAAAAGATCCATTAACCACAACGCGCTGCTCCCTATTATCTAACCAGTTTTTGACCCAAGTGCATATTGTGCTTCCTAGCCCTGATTCTTGTAGCTTGTAGATAAGTCTCATGTGTGGTACAGTATCGAACGCTTTGGCAAAGTCTAAAAAGATTACATCCACGTCTTTACCCTGATCTAGGTTTGCGCTTACTGTTTCATAAAAGCCAAGTAAGTTGGTTTGACAGGATCTGTCCTTCATAAACCCATGTTGATTCCTTTTAATTACATTATTGGTTTCAAGGAACTTCTGAATACTATCTCTTAGAATACCTTCCAATACTTTCCCCACTATAGATGTAAGACTAACTGGTCTATAATTACCTGGTTCAGCTTTACATTCCTTTTTGAATATAGGCACTACTTCCGCTATACGCCAGTCTTTGGGAACCATACCTGATATAACTGAATCCTCAAAGATCAAAGATAGCGGTTTTGCCAGTTCAGAGTGAAGCTCCATTAGAACCCTTGGATGAATACCATCGGGCCCTGGTGATTTATTAATCTTTAAATGTTTTAATCGGTCACAGACTACTTCCTCGCTTAAATAAGTACCTATCAGTGTGATATTCTCATTATTGAGATTGTGTGTCAGTCCCTGAATTGGGTCCTCTCTAGTGAATACTGTTGAAAAAAACTCATTTAGTGTGTCCGCTATGTCATTATCATTTTTGCTTAAGACTCCCAACTTGTCTTTTAAAGGGCCTATACTCTCCTTCTTTAATCTCTTGCTATTAATGTATTTAAAGAATTTTTTGGGATTCGCTTTGCTTTCCTTTGCTACTAGTTTTTCAGTTTCTACTTTAGCCGCTCTTATTTCCTTTTTGCAAATTATGTTACATTCCTTATAGTGCTGAAATGACTCTGCTTCCCCGTCAGATTTGTATTTTTTAAATGCTCGCTTTTTCTTGCCCATAAGTTCCTTAATCTTTTTGTTAAGCCACATCGGTTTATGATTTTTATTCCCTTTTTTACTACTCATAGAAATATATTTGAGTGTATTTTTAGCTAGCAGGAATTTTAGTGCCTCCCATTTCTCCGTAGTATTTTTTCCTAAAAACAAACCTTCCCATTCAATATCCCTGAAAAATACCCTCATCTTTTCAAAATTTGCTTTGCTAAAGTTTAAAGTCCTAGTTGAGCCAGTATAGGGCTGTTTGTAGAAACTGATATTGAATGTGACCATATTGTGGTCGCTGTTTCCTATGGGTTCCCCTACTATAATACACAAAGTGGAAAGCTGCTCAATCAGATTGTAATGTCACTCAGGTGCTAAAAGGGGAGGGGTAATTCTGTGTACAATCTGATTGAGCAGCTTTCCACTTTGTGTATTGTATATAGAGAGGCATAAATGGGTCAGCATTAGGAGGGATTGCTGACTCCAGAAGTGCCACAGGGGAAGCCAGGGGTATCCCCAGGTAAGCTGGCTCTCAGATGCTGTTGGTGCTATTACCATGTGGCCTTACACTGGGAATTTAACCCAGAAATATTTGTAATTATTTATGGGGTGGGTGTGGGGTGCGGTGGCCCCTGTGTCGGTATGGCTGGGCTGCTTTAGGTCGGCACACCCTAACACTTTATTAACACTTATTATTTTTCCTATCACTTTGTATATATTATTTTAATCACACCACTTACATAGCACTTCTGTGTTCTTATTAACCCCTATTAATTCTCACCTGTGTGCTGACCTGGGGTGGCCGACCTGTGCCGACATCGTGGGGTCCTGCACCCCGGGCCCATACCTAGTATTAGGGACCCCCAGTGACGGAGAAGCCTTGTCGATCGGCCTGGGGGCTTAACCCTATATCTGCAGATATACGCAACTAAGATCTCCGTATTATCTGACTATTATTATGTAGTAATATTATTCACTCGGTGTGCATTAGGGAACACAGTTTTTTTCCTACACAGAATTACCCCTCCCCTTTTAGCACCTGAGTGACATTACAATCTGATTGAGCAGCTTTCCACTTTGTGTATTGTATATAGAGAGGCATAAATGGGTCAGCATTAGGAGGGATTGCTGACTCCAGAAGTGCCACAGGGGAAGCCAGGGGTATCCCCAGGTAAGCTGGCTCTCAGATGCTGTAGGTGCCATTACCATGTGGCCTAACACTGGGAATTTAACCCAGATATATTTGTAATTATTTATGGGGTGGGTGTGGGGTGCGGTGGCCCCTGTGTCGGTATGGCTGGGCTGCTTTAGGTCGGCACACCCTAACACTTTATTAACACTTATTATTTTTCCTATCACTTTGTATATATTATTTTAATCACACCACTTACATAGCACTTCTGTGCTTCTTATTAACCCCTATTAATTCTCACCTGTGTGCTGACCTGGGGTGGCCGACCTGTGCCGACATCGTGGGGTCCTGCACCCCGGGCCCATACCTAGTATTAGGGACCCCAGTGACGGAGAAGCCTTGTCGATCGGCCTGGGGGCTTATCCCTATATCTGCAGATATACGCAACTAAGATCTCCGTATTATCTGACTATTATTATATAGTAATATTATTCACTCGGTGTGCATTAGGGAACACAGTTTTTTTCCCCTACTATAATACCTGATACCAAATCCCCATTGTTTGTTAATACCAGGTCTAAGATTGCATTGTACCTAGTCGGTTCCCCAATTAGTTGGACTAAGTAGTTATCATTTAGTGTGTTTAAAAACATATTGCCCCTAGCAGTATCACATGAATTGTTTTTCCAGTTTATCTCTGGATACTTAAAATCTCCCATCACTACTATGTCTCCTACTCCTGCTGCTCTTTCAATTTGCTTTATTAACAATTCATCATCAGATGCGTTGATACCAGGCGGCCTATAGCATACACCCAATACTAACTTTTTTATTCCTTTTTCCCCGCATGCAATTTCTACCCATAATGTCTCAACAGTGTCTACAGTCCCCTCCTGAATATCTTCCCATATATTAGGATTTAAAAACGGGTTTACGTACAGACACACCCCTCCACCCTTTTTATTTAGTCTGTCTCTCCTAAACAG
The DNA here is from genome assembly GCF_028390025.1 of Pseudophryne corroboree. NCBI lineage: Eukaryota > Metazoa > Chordata > Amphibia > Anura > Myobatrachidae > Pseudophryne > Pseudophryne corroboree. The sequence goes on along the minus strand of NC_086451.1, from coordinate 187,662,547 downwards.
TGTATAGCCCTCTAGATTGACTGTCCAATCATGAGATTCATCCCACCAAGTTTCAGTAATGCCTATAATATCATACTGTTTGCTTGCTGCAAGTATTTCTAGTTCACCCTTTTTACCAGTAATGCTTCTGGCATTTACATACATACAACTAAGATAAGTATTTTCCCTTGCGTTAGGGACATCTTTCACCTTATGTGGCAAGGATGACCTGTAATCGTCATTGGTTAGTGCTTTGGTAAAATCCCTTTTAGTACCCATGTTAGTAACCTTACCGCCTGCTCTTACCCTCCCCCCAACTTCTCCCCCAATTCGTTTACTACCGCCATCCCTACTATTCTCACTGCATGACCCGTAGTTTCTAGCTAAACCCTCCCCCCAGGCTCCTAGTTTAAAATCTCCTCCAACCTTCTAACCATCCTTCCCCCCAGCACCGCTGCCCCCTCCTCATTCAGGTGCAATCCGTCACGACAAAAGAGATGGCGCCTGACTGAGAAGTCCGCCCAGTGTTCCAGGAACACAAACCCCTCTTTCCTGCACCAATCCCTAAGCCACACATTTACCTCCCTAATCTCCCTCTGCCTCCCTGGACTAGCGCGTGGCACGGGTAATAATTCCAAAAATATTACCTTAGATGTCCTTGCCTTCAGTTTCTTTCCTAAGTCCCTATAGTCTTTCTTAAGGACATCCCACATGTGGGTCTATTGCAATCTTTTGCTGCGTGCACTCCGCACAGCAAACAGGCGTGTCTGTAACGACATGTTGCTCCTCTACTACACTGTGCGTTATTAAACGCATAACATTTCCCTCTTCCCGCTGTGCTAACACCGGATCTGACCCAAAAGGGCTGCCTGCGTCCCGCCACATCTGTGGCTGTCCAACTGCCTTGGGTCACCTCTAACCAGACTTCCACGTCTTTAAAACCTAAACTTAAAATTTTTTGACCATCTTGCTTTTTCCTAAACAATTCATCGTACTGACGCCAAACGTTATGCTTAGCCGTCAAGTACATATTATGCACTAGATGAAAGTACTTTAACATGGTAAAAAATTCAGATGGACGAGACTCTATATAACAAGCTGCAAATACATGCATTCCTGAAAGCCAATTAGAATAACTCCTCCTTGCTTCCTCGGCTGCCGGCCCACCAGCTTTTGCCGTATTCAAAGCTTTCTTGGCGTCATGCGTGATTGCAAACATGTCCACAAAACGGCCCTTCTTAATTCTCTCTTTCACCTTAGACCTAACCCCCCTCAATATTGCCGTATTAGCGCAATGGACACTATCTCCTGACGCATCGGGAGCCGAGCTGGATGCTACACTACGCGCTCCCTTTGAACCTTTACGCTTCCCTCTGAGATGCTGAACAAATGTTCGCATACATTTACGCGGATTTTCTAGCGAGCTAGATGAATCCGATGAATCTTCTGAATGAGATAAATTCGCGCTAAGCTGCACTTCTACGCTTTTCTGACCAGTTCTTGACGTGGAAGGACCTGCATCCAGATCTCTTGCACTCGCTTGTCCCTTGTTGCACGGTGCGCCCACCGCATCTTGACCCATTGCTTGTGGATCCACTATCACCGACGCGTCTACGGACTCTGTATGAGAAGATAGAACCTGCGGGCTTAACAAAACTGCATTAATCCCTGCCTGAACGGATGAATCTGAAACCGTAGGTGCATCCAATGTCGAATGCACCCCAGGTAGCAAGTGGGGCAGGATCGCTGACGAATGAGACGGAGACCTAACCGGGGGAGGGGCCTGAGGTAAAGGTGGGAACCCTGAATGCTGCGGGTTTACAAATTGGTCCGGTATTGTTTGAACTAATTGAACTAATTGCCCAAATTGATTATATAACTGTGGAGCCGACGCAAAATGGGCAAAATTTGGAATGATATGCGGCTGATAAAATTGAGCTACATTCTGAGGCAATTGAGGGTTAAAAAACTGCTGCTGCCCCATGAAAGGCAAATGCATTAACTGCTGATCCCTTTGATTAAAATACGGTGACCAAGCTACCTGCGGGGGCTGCACACTGCCTAATGCTTGATAATGAATAGGGGCCGGCATTCTGTATAATGCCCTTGTTGCATCAATACCCGTCCTCACCCCACTAGGTTGATATGCCATGTCACTAGCATTCACTAAATACCTCCTAACATTATCAACACCCTCCTCTGTGGGAGAGCCTAACATATTTATTCCCCCTTGCATTCCAACTGGGTACTGTACAGCTCCTGAAGCTGTGGGGAAGACTGCAAGGCAGCATTTGTGACTAAAATGGATGCCGCGGAGACCCCAGACTCACTAGCCCTTATTGAGGATGGCCGGAGGGGGGTGCCTGCGGGGCTGGAGGCCGCACTTGCCAGCCATGCCCGCAGCACCAAAGGAGACGGGGACGGCGGTGGAGCGCTAGCCACAGCCGTGGCTGATGGAGCTCCGGCGCCCGAGACTGCGCGACGTGACCCGCGCACAGTGAAGCGCCTGGCTCCCCTCACCGCCGGAGAAGCAGCAGCAGCTGCGAGTGGCCTGGCTGCCTCAACCAAATGGCGAGGGGGGGGGGGAGCGCTGCGACGAGGGGGGGGGGGCATTCTTAGGTACAAGGACTACAACCTGACAGAAACTAAATGTGAACTTTATATACAGCTGCAATTTTTTTGTATTTTTTATTATTAGATTAGCAACTTATATGAATTGTTTATTAAATAACAATGACTGCAATTGGAGAAAATTACTTTTTAGCTGATTAATATGACAAATTTAAAAAACCTGCATTAAATGATACAATACTATACCACATCCAGGGATCCCAAAATGGCAAGAGGAATTTGAATTCCTCAGCCCTGCCCTATATAACCTCAAACAACCCGCCTACCAAAACAAATTCCATTGGCTAAATTAATGATTGACAGCCTTAACCCCCTATTGACCCCTATCAACATAAAAAACCAGTTCCAGCCAGCTTAGCTTCATAACAAACAGGGTGCTTATACTCTCTCTATCTTATGCAGTCTCTCGTTCATTTTAATAATAAATTTACCACAGTTTATTAAGAATTGGCATACAAATAAAGCTGATAAAACAATCTGAAACCCCTGTGTATATCAATTATATTATTGTATCAGCTGATTGAGTACTGCAGGCTGATATTATGTTCCTGTATGTATCATTCATATATTCACTGCTTGTTACAAAGTATTGCATGGTATCCAAATGAAAATTAGAAACAGGGTAACAATTTCTCTTATCACAGTCATATTATGGGCTGCTAATGGGGGTCATTCCGACCCGTTCGCACGCAGCGGTTTGTCGCTGCAAAGTGAACGGGTCCAGAATGTGCATGCGCAGTGTGCACACTGCGCATGCGCATCGTTGCCCAGCGACGATGCGGATTACGAAAAAAGCAGTTGCAGCGGCGGCCGCAAGAATATTGACAGAAAGAAGGCATTTCTGGGCATCACCAGACCATTGGCGCCCATTTTCGGGGAGTGGTGGAAAAAAACGCAGGCGTGGTCAGAAGAACGGAGGGCGGATGTCTGACGTCAAAGCCAGGACCTGCATCGCTGGAGCCGTCGCACAGGGTAAGTAGGTCTAGGGCTAGTCTTCTTTTACACAAAACGTTTTTAGCTTAGCAGGGCTGCACAAGCGTTCGCAGCCCTGCTAAGCTAAAATACACTCCCCCATAGGCGTGGACTAGTTGATCGCACCAGCAGCAAAAAGTTGCTGGCTACGATCAACTCGGAATGACCACCAATATGTAGAGCTCAAGCACAAGCTCCCTTTAGCAGAAAGCACATGTAGTTAGTTTCTTATTCTATTGCCATAAGTCCTTAGGGACTGAGGGCTATATTTGCCTACATACTCTCCCTGGAAACAATAAATTAGAATATTGATGGTAGGAGCGCTGCTATGTGCAGACACACACAGAGAAGTAAACTTTGATTCTATGTGACAGGACGTGCCACTATTATAAGCCCTCACACAGTCATATTGAGCATGCTATATCCACTGCCACTGCTGACTTAGAAGTACTCATATATAATTGTTGTAGGAAGTGTTTGCACAATATGCAGGAGTGTACAACGGGCCCCTTGCACATCACTCCAATGCGCATTTCGACCATAGCTTAATCATGAAATGGCAGTACAGTTGTATATGCCATAATGTATATGCCAGATTTTTGACTATATAAAGTATATGAAAAATACAAAGAATATGTTATAAATGTCTTCTTTGTACTATTCAAATAATTTTTTAGTTAAAACGTTGGAGTAAAAAAGTCTAACGCAGGTGAGGCATTGCCTCACCTCCCTAGCTTTTCTGCACATCTCTGATCAAAACTCTCCAAATTTCCAGCAGCATATACTACTGCTCCTTTGTTTAATTCCCACATGAACCTTTGGCTCATATATTATTTGAAAATCTGGTGCTGGTTCTAGCCAGTGCCTTAACCTAACCGTATGTCCCTACTTTTATATATATATATATATATAGAGAGAGAGAGAGAGAGAGAGAGAGAGAGAGAGAGAGAGAGAGAGAGAGACAGTTTCAAAGGGGGCACTCTCCATCATTTTCAAAAAAATTGTTTAATAAAAATGTAGCATATTAGACTCAGCTTCCAAATTCCTCAAATGTTTTCAGCCCACAAACGGGCCTTCATCAGGAGGCACATCATAGCAAAATCAGCAACAACAGGAATATTTTCCCTTTCAATGATCCAGCAGCACAGCTGATAGTGCCTGTCTGGCCCCTTATATACCTCACAGCAATTCAAAAAAGGCGCCAATGTTGTTAATGAGTGACGTCATCAGTGTGCGTCATGTTCTATATGTAAAGCCACCAATACTTATTAACAATGTATAGCCCAAATAGTACACATTGCCTCATCAACAGAAATGATCGTGTCACTCTTAGAACTCACCTAAGAATTTCACAAGTGGTGTTAGTGCTTTATTCACCGCTCACCGTGGCTATGCAATGCTTTTGTACTTGTGCGGGGAAGGGGGGGGCAGACACACATACGGGGCGGGCTAGCTCTGTGCTGGGCATCACCCCGCATGTCTGTGTCCCTGATCGTAGCTGTGCTAAATTTACATGGCAACCAGAGGTGTCTGTTTCCAAGTGTCCTGTTGCTGGAGTGCAGTGTCTGGGAGGCTGAAACCAGAGGTAGTGGCTGTGTGCTGGTTCCACATGTGTCCTCTGTACAGGGAGCCACCATGTTGGAGACCAAGCCATGCCAATTTGGTATCCAAGTTCGGGTCCAGCCAATCCGGTGATGCTTTCCCTTTTAAAAAGGGGTGGATGCTTAGCTATGGTGCCAGTGCTTCAAGTTACTGCTGTAAGGTGCTCAAGCTCTGTGCTCCCAGGTTAGCCCCTGATATCCTGGTTCTGTGGAGACCGCCCGGTGGTCAGTTCTGTTATTGCAGTCCTTTGCTTCCAGTCCACCTGCTCTTGTGGTTTAATTGATGGGTCCTCTATCTGGTAGAGGGTCTCCGTTTGCTGTCAGTGCTCACAGTGGTCCTCTCTTCAACATCCTTCTTCAAGTCATTCAGGGTTCTTCAGCATCATTTACAAAATACAACTCATCTCATTCTGTGTTCTTCAGCACCGTTTACAAATCACAACTCATCTCCTCATTCAGTGTTCTTCAGCATCGTTCACAAATCACAAGTCATTGTTTCATTCAGTGTATTTCATCATCATTTTAAAATCACAAGTCACTTCTCCATTAAGTATTCTTCAGCACTATCTACCAGTCACGAACATTTTGTTCTTCAGAACTCACTCAGACTTATTTCTTATTTGTGGTGTATTATTGAAGTCTCATTAAAACTGAATTAATCTTTCTTCAGTGTATCGTTCTCAGTCATTGCCCTCATTGCTTACGCCTCTTCATCTTTGGGCCAACTCTTCAATCCATGAGTAGGAATTATATTCAGCCACCTTGTTTCCTTCCCTTGCTGAAAGCTGATCCCTCAGTCAATTGTCAGTCGTCAGATCCTCAACCCAAGCCGAGCGTGACAGGTTTCGCGTCTGACATGTAAATTGAGGATGCTACTGTGGAAATACAACAGGATGAAGGGGATATTTGTGTATCTGATGCTAATGAAGATGTTGATGATGAATGTGTTGGACAAGAAGAAGTTGATGAAATTCAAGAGGAAGTTGTTTGTGTCAAAGTTAGTCAGACACCAGTGGTTCTTGCCAGTGATAAGAAGAAGCATATTGCCATGCCCGGAATAGGACCAAAAATCCACTTCTTTTATGTGAAATAATTTTAATTTAAATCTGACCATTTGTGAGGGCAAAGAGAGTGATAATTGTAGCACTTGAACTTGAATTTCTGAATTTTGTACTCTTACGTATGTAATGCATTTGACTTGGCATTTGACTCACATGGCAAGTGTTCTTGTAACTACAGTAACTTTGCTCTGAATTGTAACCCTAACATTGTAGGGATGTTACCTATCTAGGGACCTCATCCCTGTTACATCATTTGCAGCAAATTCATGCAAATTACACTGCTCAAAAAAATAATGGGAACACTAAAACAACACATCCTAGGTCTGAATGAATGAAATATTCTTAATAAATGCTTTGTTCTTTACATAGTTGAATGTGCTGACAACAAAATCACACAAAAATTATCAATGGAAATCAAATTTATTAGCCCATGGAAGTCTGGATTTGGAGTCAAACTCAAAATTAAGTGGAAAAACACACTACAGGCTGATCCAACTTTAATGTAATGTCCTTAAAACAAGTCAAAATGAGGCTCAGTAGTGGGTGTGGCCTCCACGTGCCTGTATGACCTCCCTACAATGCCTGGGCATGCTCCTGATGAGGTGGCGGATGGTCTCCTAAAGAAATATCCTCCCAGACCTGGACTAAAGCATTCTCCGACTCCTGGACAGTCTGTGGTGCAACGTGGCATTGGTGGATGGAGCAAGACATGATGTCCCAGATGTGCTCAATTGGATTCAGGTCTGGGGAACTGGTGGGCCAGTCCATAGCATCAATGCCTTCGTCTTGCAGGAACTGCTGACACACTCCAGCCGCATGAGGTCTAGTATTGTCTTGCATTAGGGGGAAATCAGGGCCAACCGCACCAGCATATGGTCTCACAAGGGGTCTGAGGATCTCATCTCGGTACCTAATGGCAGTCAGGTTACCTCTGGCGAGCACATGGAGGGCTATGCGGCCCCCCAAAGAAATGCCACCCCACACCATTACTGACCCACTGCCAAACCGGTCATGCTGGAGGATGTTGCAGGCAGCAGAACGTTCTCCTTGGCATCTCCAGACTCTGTCACGTTTGTCACGTGTGCTCAGTGAGAACCTGCTTTCATCTGTAAAGAGGACAGGGCGCCAGTGGCGAATTTGCCGATCTTGGTGTTTCTGGCAAATGCCAAACGTCCTGCCCGGTGTTGGGCTGTAAGCACAACCCCCACCTGTGGACGTCGGGCCCACATACCACCCTCATGGAGTCTGTTTCTGATCGTTTGAGTAGACACATGCACATTTGTGGCTTGCTGGAGGTCATTTTGCAGGGCTCTGGCAATGCTCCTCCTGTTCCTCCTTGCACAAAGGCGGAGGTAACGGTCCTGCTGCTGGGTTGTTGCCCACCTACGGCCTCCTCCTCGTCTCCTGATGTACTGGCCTGTCTCCTGGTAGCGCCTCCATGCTCTGGACACTACACTGACAGACACAGCAAACCTTCTTGCCACAGCTCGCATTGATGTGCCATCCTGGATGAGCTGCACTACCTGAGCCACTTGTGTGGGTTGTAGACTCCGTCTCATGCTACCACTAGAGTGAAAGCACCGACAGCTTTAAAAAGTGACCAAAACATCCGCCAGAAAGCATAGGAGCTGAGAAGTGGTCTGTGGTCACCACCTGCAGAACAACTCCTTTATTGGGGGTGTCTTGCTAATTGCCTATAATTTCCACCTGTTGTCTATTCCATTTGCACAACAGCATGTGAAATTGATTGTCAATCAGTGTTGCTTCCTAAGTGGGCAGTTTGATTTCACAGAAGTGTGATTGACTTGGAGTTACATTGTTTTGTTTAAGTGTTCCCTTTATTTTTTTGAGCAGTGTACTTATCAAAATCTGAAAAATCCTGTAAATTAATAACATATCAAATACAATTGAAATTAATCTGGAAAATTATGTGAGTCAGTTTGATATATGAGTACTTCTTTTATGTGTTTTCCTTATCTTTCATTTATACTGCATGTACGTAGTGCTGTGTATAAACGTGTTCATAGGTCTGAACATGCAGGTGTGTCTTACATTGAGGTGCGGCCGTTCTGCAATATTTGCTCTGTTTTTGGCACTATAATAATCTGAGAAGAATGCCACATGTCTATGTATTTTGTATTTTATGCTCTGCAGTCTGGCATAGCAGCACAATGGCCCAACCCTAGACTACTTTTGACCTAAAGTACATAAGTATAATTTATTATACCCTATACTGTAGCTCCATGATTTAGCACCTATTCCAAGTTTTCAGGTACAAAAAGGATTTGCTCATATAAAACCTGTATTATTAAGCAAATATATGTATAGTATGCATACAATGCATACCACTTATAAGATTGAAAGTATATGTCACACAAGTAGTTTATTTCATTTATTAGGCAGAAATACTGTAGTGTGAAATTCCTGGAAAATGTAATTACATTTAAAATGATTTTTTCCAGAAAATAAATACATGTTTTATATAACGTGCACAACTGTCATCTTTTTATTAGTGTGTACATATTGCTGTTCCTTATATAGTGGTCATCTGCTCAGAGATATTTGTTTCAGCACTTGCTATTCCTTATATAGTCTCAAAAAAGATAAAATGTCTCCATAACTGCACAAAGAAATCACCATGAGGCCAGTCGTGAATTGTGTGTAACAACAGTTTCTTTATCTTATTATAACTAGACTAGGTGATTCACCACACCCTACAGGAGCTCTTCACACGCTAGACTGTGGATGGGGGCCAGTGACTGTATATGCTGCGGACTAGCGGTGAGGGATAGAGGAGGTACAGGAGGTGTTGCGCTTGGTGGAGTTGTGGGTGTGGGGTCCAGGGGGATGGGTGAGGGTGTCCGAAGGTGCCATGGGTGGGTTAGATCCACATGGGGTGGGTGGGTGCATGGGGAGAGGGTATTATGGGGTGTGGTGTGTGCAGGAGAGGGGGGGAGTGGGGTAGGCAGATGGGGAAGGTTGTGTTTAGGTGCAGGGGTGGTGAAGGGCTGGTGTATTTGTGGAAGGTGGGTGCCAGGTATGGCGCTAACTTGGTTGGGGGATGGCCTTGTGGGATGCGGCGGGTCTTGTCTGGTGGAGTTGTGGGTGTGTGAGGGATGTATTCGTTTCTGTGGTGTGAGGGTTAGGGGTTCATGAGGCGTTGGGGTTGGGTGGGGGGTTTGCGTGGATGGGGAAGGGGCTTTGTGTGTGCAGGGGCGGGGGAGGGTGCATGCATGTCGTGGTTGGGGGAGGGGTGGGTGGAGTGTTCCTGCATGTGAAGGAGAACAGGGTGCGGTGGTGGGGTGGGTGGTGGAGGCTCAGGTGTGGTGGTGTGGCTGATGTGGAGGAGATCCTCACGTCTTTGTGACTGTAGCATATGCGGGTACTGGTGTACGCTAACTCCCTGTCTGCTACCGTGAGATAATGAGTTGGCTGCAGAGGAAGGGAGCTACGGCTCTACAGCCATCCTGTCCGCATTCCGCTGCACTTTGTCTGCCTCTTTTGAAGCGCGGCATGTCTCCACACTGTGTTCCTGCATCAGGTGATTTGAATGCAGATCAGGCGCTCGTGTCCACAGCCCTGTGGTCTGGCTGTCAGCTGCCAGGCATAGTGCTGGGCTGCAGGCGGCGAAGAACATGCTCAGTGGGACGGCGCACGGACCACACACTCACCAATCCCCATTGCTGCTCTTATGGAGCTCCCTCCGACTGCAACCTTGGGTCGCACCATGCTCCTCTCAGGAGCATGGTGTGACCCAAGGTTGCAGTCTGAGGGAGCTCGGTCAGAGCAGCAATGGGATTGGTGAGTTTGTGCTGTGTGAGCCATCCCACTGAACATGTTCTTCACTGCCTACCGCCCAGCATAACCCCCCACTGGCTGTATGCAGCAGGTGGTGATATGGGGGTGCAAAAGGGAGGGGTCCCCGGTGTGGGGTGTGGGTGTAAGGCGCCAAGCATGGTGTCTAACAGGGAAAGGTGCGGTGGGTGTTCACCTGCTGCTTCCATGTACCCTCCGTATAGCCTGTGTTCCCCCCTCTGCTGCTGGTAGGAGCTGTGTCAGCTGCTACCGCTGGCCATGGTCAGCTACCTCCCTATATTGTAGGTAGAGTCACTGGGCATCTTGTACCTGACTCTGCCGATGGGACAGGGCATGGTGTGTCTCCTTGCAGATGTAGTTGACTCCGCCCAGCGTTGTGACTCCATCCAGCGTTAGATACACAGGCACAGAGTCACAGATCTGGGTTAATATATAGGAGATATTTTAGCATGTTCTCACCTGCTGTATGGATAGTGGTACCTCCCTGTGAAATGATATTAACCTTGGCATTGTGCTTTGGATTTGAACTCCAAGGGGCAACACAGGAAAACTCCCCCATCAGTACAGAAATAAATTACATACAAACACTGTACACTTTAGCTTGTTACTGAACCACTTTTACGTACCAAGTATCAGAAGTTACCTAAAATAACAAACTATAGGAATTGTATAATGTACTATTATTTCAATTATTGGTAAGATTTGCAGATAATGTCATTTATTGTAATAGTAATAAATCAGATTAGTATTTATGGTACAGCTGCTAGCCCTTACTAAACACATAAAATAATAGTAATCCTAATACGCAGCACAATGTAACATAAATTGAGATTAAAACTCATTACTAATGCATAGGTATCCTGCTGTAGATATACACAGTTGGTTATATTATACTATAATAACCATTTACCATTGTCTGTTATGAACTCCTGTTTAACACCAATAGTCATAAACACCTGTACGTTCATCCTATAACCCAGTTACATCAATATACATATTATAGAGTTTAGGCCGCAGTTGCTGGTGCACTTTGGGCCTAATTCAGATCTGATCGCTGCTGCAAATTGCATCACAAGCTGCGTTTTTTTTGCTGAATGCACATGCGCGAATTCACAAGTGCACACGTGCCGGCCTCACCGTGCGAAAAATGTGCAGACATACACTTGAAATTTGTGAATGCCGACAGACAGGTGAAGATGGTGTGGTGTCAAGGCTTTGCAGGCTAGCGAAAAGGGGCGTGAAGGTGGGTGTGTAGCAGGGGAGCTGGTGGATGTGTAGCAGGGCTGCAGGTGAGGTTTTTGGATGGCTGCAAAGCAAATCACTGTCAGTGCACACTGAGCGTTCGCAGATGGCGAGTAAGACTAGGGCTGCGCACAGCTTGCAAACGCTCGGCACAGGTGTCCTGCCAGCGGTCTCCCAGCAAATAACTGCAAATCACACACACCTGATTGCAATGCAAACTCCTCAATATCTCATTACATCTCTAGATCTCTGTGAAATGCGAACAGGAATGGGGCGGAACTGCGTTCCGTCAGTTCCAATTGAAGACGGAACGCAGTTCCGCCTCCTTCAGCTCACCTAACCCAGAATGTGAGCCCAGAGCCGCATGGTGATGGCAGGCACCCGCTGAGGTTGTGGTACCAGCTGGCGCCAGCACCTTCTGTGTGGTGCTATGGGAGAGACATCATGATGTCTCTCCCATAGATCTGAGGAGCAGGCGGCCAGGCGGAGGTCAGCGGTCCGAAAGCAGGAGCGGGGCTGGTGAGCATTGTGTGTGTAGTTTTTGTTTTTGTGTGTGTGTGTGGAGCGGCGCTACTTGGGGGCCGCTTCTACGGGTGGCATCTGTACTGGGGGCATAACTACAGGGGGTATCTGTACTGGGAGGCAGCTTCTACTGGGGTCGGCTTCTACAGGGGGCATCTGAACTGGGGAAAGCTACTAGTGGGAGCAGCTTCTACAGGGGCATCTGTACTGGGGGCAGCTTCAACTAGGGGCAACTGTACTGTGGCAGCTTCTACTGGGGGCATAACTACATGGGGGCATCAGTACTGGGGGCATAACTACAGGGGGTATCTTCTACTGGGACAGCTTCTACTGGGGGCATACCTACAGCGGGCATCTGTACTGGGGGCATAACTACAGGGGGCATCTGTACTGGGGCAGCTTCTACTAAGGGCAGCTTCTACAGGGGGCATCTGTACTGGGGGCATAACTACAGATAGCATCTGTACTGGGGCAGCTTCTACTGGGGGCATAACTACAGGGGGCAGCTTCTACCGGGGGCAGCTACTACTGGGGGCATCTGTACTGGGGCATAACTACATGGGGCATCTGTACTCGGGGCATCTGTACTGGGGCAGCTTCTACTGGGGTCAGATTCTACTAGGGGAATAACTACAGGGGTCATCTGTACTGGGGGCAGATTCTACTGAGGGCAGCTTCTACTGGGGGCTTCTGTACTGGGGGCATAACTACAGGGGGCAGCTTCTACTGGGGGCATACCTTCAGGAGGCATCTGTACTAGGGGCAGCTTCTACTGGGGACATCTGTACTGGGGGTATAACTACAGGGGGCATCTGTGCTGGGGGAAGCTTCTACTGGGGCCATAACTACAGGGAGCAGCTTCTACTGTAGGCAGCTTCTACTGTAGGCATCTGTACTGGGGGCATAACTACATGAGGCATCTGTACTGGAGCAGCTTCTACTGGGGGCATAACTACAGGGTGCAGCTTCTAATGGGGGCATCTGTGCTGTGGGCATCTTCTACTGGGGGCAGCTTCTTACTGGGGTCATAACTACAGAGGGCATCTGTACTGGGGCAGCTTCTAGTGGGGTCATCTGTACTGGGGGCAGCTTATACTGGGGACAGATTCTACTGGGGTCATAACTACAGGGGGCATCTGTACTGGGGGCAGCTTCTACTGGGGGCATCTGTGCTGGGGCATTACTACAGGGGGCATCTGTACTGGGTGCAGCTTCTACTGGTTTGCATAACTACAGGGGGAAGCTTTTACTGGGGGCATCTGTACTGGGGGCATAACTACAGGGGGCATCTGTACTGGAGGAATTACTACAGGGGCCTTCTCTACAGGGGGCAGCTCTACATAACTCAAATTGGGGATAATATTGGGTGACCACACCCCTTTCTTTTTTGAGACCATGCCCCTTTGCGCACACAATTCCTTTAGAGGTGGGGGTGGGTGAGTTCCACCACCTCTCCAGGACCACTTTAAGCACTGGTGAAATGATATGTAGCCTCTCACTCCATGGATATGTGCAACACACAATCTACACACATGTTTGTTTACAACTATTACATGTACTGTATACTGCACATGTACTACATGTGTCGTTTGTCAAGCAATTTACACATTACACACAACAGATTAACTCATTTTAAATGCCCTCTTTCTGTGTTCACATTGTTTTGAGCTGTCTATCAAGCAGCAATGTGCTATCAAAATAGACATACTGTATGGATCTCACCCACGTACATGCCATATTTTCACTCCCAACAATTTACTTGTGTGACATATTTTAAAGGCCCTCTTACTGTTCACATTGCTTTGAGCTGTCTATCAAGCAGCATTGTGCTATAAAATACACATACTGTTTTCTGGAAGAATACATTTGCTGTGTGACTCATATTACAACATTACCACCATACTACAAGTTTACATATAATGTTCAGTAATGATGCTTCAGGTACTAGATTCTTCATAATATACTTTATAACAAGTAGGAACAGGAGGAGCACTGCCAGAGCCCTGCAAAATGACCTCCAGCAAGCCACAAATGTGCATGTATCTACTCAAATGATCAGAAACAGACTCCATGAGGATGTTATGAGGGCCCGATGTCCACAGATGGAGGTTGTGCTTACAGTCCAACACCCTGCAGGATGTTTGGCATTTGCCAGAGGACACCAAGATTGGCAAATTCACCACTGGCGCCCTGTGCTCTTCACAGATGAAAGCAGGTTCTCACTGAGCACATGTGACAGACATGACAGAGGCTGGAGATGCCAAGGAGAACGTTCTGCTGCCTGCAACAGCCTCCAGCATGACCGGTTTGGCAGTGGGTCAGTAATGGTGTGGGGCGGCATTTGTTTTGGGGGGCCGCACAGCCCTCCATGTGCTCGCCAGAGGTAGCCTGACTGCCATTAGGTACCGAGATGAGATCCTCAGACCCCTTGTGAGACCATATACTGGTGCGGTTGGCCCTGGGTTCCTCCTAATGCAAGACAATGCTAGACTTCATGTGGCTGGAGTGTGTCAGCAGTTCCTGCAAGACGAAGGCATTGATGCTATGGACTGGCCCGCCCGTTCCCCAGACCTGAATCCAATTGAGCACATCTGGGACATCATGTCTTGCTCCATCCACCAGGGCCGCATTGCACCACAGACTGTCCAGGAGTTGGCGGATGCTTTAGTCCAGGTCTGGGAGGAGATCCCTCAGGAGACCATCCGCCACCTCATCAGGAGCATGCCCAGGCATTGTAGGGAGGTCATACAGGCACGAGGAGGCCAAACACACTACTGAACCTCATTTTGACTTGTTTTAAGGACATTACATCAAAGTTGGATCAGCCTGTAGTGTGTTTTTCCACTTTAGTTTTGAGTGTGACTCCAAATCCAGACCTCCATGGGTTAATAAATTTGATTTCCATTGATAATTTTTTGTGTGATTTTGTTGTCAGCACATTCAACTATGTAAAGAACAAAGTATTTAATAAGAATATTTCATTCATTCAGATCTAGGATGTGTTATTTTAGTGTTCCCTTTATTTTTTTGAGCAGGGTATATATATATATATATATATATATATATATATATTATTATTATTATTTTTAACACAAAATTATTCAAAGCATTATGTGTTGTTAAAATATTTTGCCATTGCCATGCATTGCAATCAAATAAACACTATGCTTGGACAAAGTGTAAGGGTTAAAAAAATGTTTAATGATAAATAAAAAAACAAGCACCTGGCTGTGCAGAAAGGAAGATTACAGTACCCAGTAGTCAGTTAGAAAGTGGTCCCAGTACACAGACACAACAATCAGCCCCAAAAACAGAAGAGGAAGCTGGGGCAAGTTCAAAGGCTACTGCATCACATCCAGGGAAAGAGAAGAGAAAATGCCAACCCCCGTTTTGCAGGAGGGAGTTGGAGATTCTTGTCCCACAAGCCATCAACAGACTTCACTATGTCACCAAAAACATAGGCGCTGGAACCAACGAGTGCACCTGGACATAAATCACAGTCTTCCCCTTTTTTTGGCTGGCTGAAGGGGTGGTTCTTCAGAGTGGGATCTGTGTGTGGATCTGCGAGGGACCTGCCCAGTGAGATCATGTTCCTGGGCAGGGATAGGTGATGGGGCAGGTGTTGTTGCCTCACTGAGAATCTGGCCTTGGAGGGGTGCGATGGCCTGCATGCCATGGGCAATAGTGGCCGATTTCTCGGACATGCCTTGGCCAATAGTGGAGGAGATCTCACACATGCCTTGTCGCATAGTGGAGGTGAGCTCACAGATCTCCAGGAGCATCTGTTCTAGGAAGTTAGCATTGCTTCGGCTTTGGCGCTCAATGTGCACCAGAAGCTCCTGGAGAGTGGGTTGAGGGGGTGGCTCAGTGTGTTCCCGGGATCGTGGGCCATCCGGGCCCACACTGGAGCTGTCATCGTTAGCACCCTTCCCAGCCTCAGTGAGCTGCACCTCCTGTGCGGTGAGTGGAAAAAGAGACAAAAATAAAGGAAACCATTAGTAATGCAATAGTTTTATTTATTTATTTTTTAAACAGAAACAAAATTTATGTGGCAAGGCATGTGGAGATTCAAGGGCAGGCATGTCTGTGTCCATTTTGGACATGCCTGCCACCTCCTCATCGGCCACACAGTCCAAGGCTTGCTCCTCCAAGGCCATGTATTCCAGACTCTCAGGGATTTGTCCTCCACCCATTTCCCTCGCAGATCTCCACCGCATAGACATCTTGTTCTTCAGCCTGCAATTTAAGTCATCCTAACTACAGATGTATAAAAATAATTTACAAGAAAATTTTAATAATGCCTTATTACATTGTTTTCATTTTTAAACATTTCCTTTTTTAAGATTCTGACGCATCATCCTATTGAAACAGGATTTTTTGTTACTGGGGCCGTATATAACTTTTAGTAAAACAACCCCTTTTGTTTTTTTTGTGGGATGGCGCAGATGGCTTTATAAGTATTAAAGACAAGGGAATGGGAAGATCTACAGTGTCTGGTAGAATACACGAATGCCGCGTTACCATGGAAACTCAGCACCAGCGTATGATCTGATGGTTCCCAGGGAGACGATAAGTAAACAGGGAGTGACGTATCGGCACTGAGGGCATCATATAGAACCGAGCGTCCCAGACCCAGCTTCCATGGAGACTATACTAAAACAGGAAGTGACATATCGGCACTAGGATCATCGCGCAGAGCATCTATGCATATGAACTGCATCTCCATGGCTACTGTCACAACTGAGGGTTTAGGCTGATGGTAGGAAGCCTCAGTTGTAGGGGCTGAGATGAATTTAAACCTGGGAGGTTTAATCAGACCCCTGGACATGTAAGTGCAGATTGATTACCCGAAGGTGTGACCATGACAACCAGTTTAAAATTCAAAATAAAAGTTTATTTAACAGACTCCGTGAAATGACAAGCAGCATTCAAAGTAAATCAAAGACAGTGGCAAATAACACAGTTCCTGGATCACATAACCATAGGAGGTATCTTAGAGCACTGGTAGGTATAGAACAGATGTAAAAGTCCTTTGATGGAATCACCTTACCAGGCCTGGTTGTAGTAGTGGAGATAGACGAGGAACATGCCAGTAGTTGTAACAGGTGAATCTGTAACTTGAGTATGCTGCTGTATCAGTTGGATGGAACCAGCCAGGTGGTAAGACACGGAGTGGATGCTGAGTGGAATCAGCCGGGTGATGAAACACAGAGTGGATGCTGAATGGAATCAGCCAGGTACTAAAGTCACGGAGTGGATGCTGGATGGAACCAGCCAGGTGATGAACACAGAGTGAATAGTGTGAGATGCTAGGGAGCGTAGAAACTGAATAGCTGATAAATGATTACCGGTGGTAGGGGATACTGCTGGTAAGATAGGATCCGCTGGATCAGCACCAGTGTTTAGTAGAAGCTGAAATCTGTTGAAAGCTGGCTGCTGGAAACAGATTGTAGATAGCTGGAAACTTGGACAGCCACGGAAGACTGTAGAGTCAGGCAGCACCGCAAGATGGAAAGCAGGTGCGGGTCTCTTTGTGGATGCTGGAGACAGGAACTGGAACCTGGAGAAACAAACCTGTTAGGATCTCCAGCTCTGTGCTGCCATGGCAACCGGGAGGCAAGTGTTAGCGAAGTAACTTGAGCGCAGCTGATACTCCGGTCTGGGTTTTTACTGTGCAGTGGTTACAGGCTCTGTGCACGGCAGGGAATCCGGCGCTGGTTTTGTGCTCACAGTCTGTGAGGTCTGAGTGGGGCGTGGACAGCACCTGCTATATAAACCATCCTCTCAGGCTAGGCAAATGCTGCTGAATCTTTGTTTGTTAGTCAGTTCCAGAGAGTTAGCTAGTACTGTGTGACTTTGTATTTACTTGTTGCTTACTGCAAATAGGCCTTGGGATTCGGTACTTCATTCTGCCAATCCGGACCTCGCAGTAAGACTGGAGTCAGTTGTTTAACCTGCTGGGGTTCTTTTGCTATTCTGTGAACCCTGCAGGTTTGCGGCTGTACTCTCAGACCTGCCTGCTTAATCCTCTCTCACTGTGCAGGGCGTCCAGGTGTCAGTTTAGTGGCAGTAAGCTGAACCTGTGCCCTGCAAGTGGGGGTTAGGATTGTGGATACTCTCCTTGTGTCTATATTTCTATCTCTGACCAAGGAGTTTATTCCCACACCCGTTGGTAACCCTTTGGGGGTTTTTCTGTTGCTCTTAGCATCATTATTTCGGGTGCTCCACATGTTAAATCACTACATCTCGCTTCATTGTCCGCTCTATTCCATCTGAGCATTCCTGACACTAGGGAGACACCCAGTTCCTGAGCCTTCGGGCTTCTCCGTTCACTTTGTGTTTATTAGTTATTCCATCACCTTCTGTGTATGTTATGTTATACTGTCTGTGAGTTCGTTTGCTCCGCATCCCTCTCTGTTCATACACCGGTATACTCCTGTTAGCACTGGTGTGCGTAACAAAACCACAGGAGAGAGAGAATGGAACAAGGTATGACATTCAAAGCACTGACATCTATCTGGCCTAGACACAGGATACTTATACCTGCTGCTATGCAGGCATTGGCTAGGCAATTATGCAGATTCCAGAGACGGTGGATTGGAGGAATTGGAGCATGTGATCAAATCCAACATGGCTGCGCCCATGCTGGAACCTGGAGGGAAAACTAGTTTGAAATGAAATGTGCAAACATAGTGATAATGGCAGCGCCTGCCGCGGAGGACAGGAGAGACCAGATGACTGTTATATGCTGAGACACTTGGAGGGCAGCAGAGGCCGCGGCAGGCATGATACACTATACTGAGAACCTGCAGCAATAACACAGGAACGGCGGCGGAGGCCGCGGAGGACGGGAGACGCCATGTTGGATTCAAACATGGCGCCGCTGTGATAGTGTCTCAGAATGACAGGAGGAATGTGCAGAGTGTTGACATAGATGAGATCCGGACTTGGAACGCTGGGCCAGTCTCAGAAGACACCTAAACGGCAGGTAATGGCGTCCAGATACCCGGATCGTGACAGCACCTCCCCCTTTAGGAGTGGCCCCAGGACACTTCTTAGGCTTTAAAGGAAACTTTGAGTAGAAATTTCGGACCAAGGCAGGAGCATGGACGTCTGAGGCATTGGTCCAAGAGCGTTCTTCAGGACCATAGCCCTTCTAGTCAATGAGATACTGTAACTGACCGTAACGGAAACGTGAGTCCAAAATCTTGGCTACCTCGTACTCGACTCCCCATTGAGTCTGAACTTTGGGAGCTGGAGGAAGTGCGGAATGAAACCGATTCAGGATCAGCGGTTTCAACAAGGAAACATGAAATGTCCTGGGTATTTTCAAGAAGGGTGGTAACTGTAATCTGTAGGCAACAGGATTGATGACTTGTTCAATCTTGAAGGGACCGATGTAGTGAGGTGCAAATTTCATGCTGGGAACTCTCAACCTCAAATTCTTCGTGGACAACCACACACGATCACCCACCTTGAGAGCAGGAACCGCTCTACGCTTCCTGTCTGCAAACTTCTTATACCTGGATGAGGCTTTAAGCAGGGCTGCGCGGACGTTCTTCCAGTTATTTGAAAACTGACGCAAGGTGACATCCACTGCTGGAACAGAAGTTGCGGGAAGCGGTTGAAATTCTGGGACTTTAGGGTGGAATCCATAATTGATGAAGAATGGTGTCGAAGAAGATGAGGAATGGTATTGATTGTTGTGGCTGAACTTGGCCCAAGGAAGGAGTTTAACCCAGTCATCTTGAGAGGAAGACACATATATACGGAGGAAGGCCTCTAAGTCCTGATTCACCCTCTCGGTTTGACCATTGGTCTGAGGATGGTAAGCTGTGGAAAACTTTAACTTGACTTGGAGGGCTTGACACAAACTTCGCCAAAATTTGGCTACAAATTGTACTCCACGATCGGAGATGATCTCTTCAGGAAGACCGTGAAGTCGGAAGATCTCTTGTATAAACACTTGAGCCAACTTGGAAGCTGACGGAAGACCGGTGAGAGGGATGAAATGTGCCATCTTGGTGAACCGGTCAACTACCACCCAGATGGTATTAAACTTGTTGCAGATAGGTAGATCAGTAACAAAGTCCATCGACAAATGGGTCCATGGTCGACGGGGAACAGATAATGGAACCAGTTGCCCCGCAGGCGACTGGCAGGAGACTTTGTGTTGGGCACACTTTGGGCAGGAGGCAATAAATTCCATAACGTCCTTCTTCAGAGTTGTCCACCAGTAGGTCCTAGAGATAAATTCAAGGGTTTTCTGAATGCCTGTATGTCCAGCAAAACGGGAAGCATGGGCCCAATGCATGAGCTTCTTCCTTAGAACTGGCTTAACAAAACTTTTCCCTGGTGGGGGCGTAGAGTCCATCCCTACCGTGGAGAATGCCAACGGATTAATAATAGGATGCTTGTCTGCAGACTCTGACTCATTTTCTTGCTCCCATGAGCGGGAAAGGGCATCGGCCTTACGATTCTGAGAACCCGGACAGAACTGGAGTTTAAATTCAAACCTACAGAAGAAAAGTGCCCATCTGGCCTGACGAGGATTCAGACATTGTGCGCCTTTGAGATATAAAAGATTTTTGTGGTCGGTAAGTATGGTGATTGAGTGGGAAGCTCCCTCCAACAGGTATCTCCACTCCTCCAGAGCGAGCTTGATGGCTAGCAACTCCTGATCGCCAATGGCATAGTTGCGCTCAGCTGGGGAGAACTTCTAGGAGAAGAAACTGCAAGGATGTAGATGTCCATCTTTGGCCCTCTGGGATAACACCGCTCCTACTCCAACGGAGGAGGCATCTACCTCTAAGATAAAAGGAGAGTCGGTGTCGGGCTGTTTCAGAACTGGTGCAGAGATGAACCGTTGCTTCAGAAGGTGAAAGGCCTGAGTAGCTTCCTCGGACCACTTGGACGGATTAGCACCTTTCTTGGTTAATGCAGTGATAGGCGCCACAATGGTGGAAAAGTCTCGTATAAACTTTCTATAATAATTGGCAAACCCTAAGAACCTCTGGACCCCTTTGAGGGTTAAGGGTATAGGCCAATTCTGGATTGCTTGGAGTTTCTCAGGATCCATCTCTAGTCCGGAACCGGACACAATGTAACCTAGAAACGGAATGGTTTTAACTTCAAACACACACTTCTCCAATTTACAATAGAGGTGATTGACACGGAGACGGGAAAGAACCTCCTTTATCCAGAAACGATGATCTTCTAGATTATTAGCAAAGATGAGATAAACCACGACATGGCGGTATAAGATGTCCCTGAAGATCTCATTCACGAAGTGCTGGAAGACTGCTGGAGCGTTGCTCAATCCGAAGGGCATGATGAGGTACTCATAATGTCCGTCACTGGTGTTAAAGGTGGTCTTCCACTCGTCACCCTCACGGATTCGGATGAGATTGTAGGCACCCCTCAAGTCCAGCTTTGTGAAAATGGTTGCACCACTAACTCTATCAAAGAGCTCTGTAATCAGGGGTAAAGGGTATCAGTTCTTGATGGTAATGTCGTTCAGACCTCTGTAGTCGATGCACGGACGCAGACCACCGTCTTTCTTCTTAACGAAGAAGAAGCCTGCGCTGGCTGGAGAAGAAGATGGTCGGATGAAACCCTTCGCCAGGTTCTCTTTGATGTACTCTTCCATGGAGTGTGTCTCAGGCAGAGACAACGGATAAGTTCGACCTCGCGTTGGAACCTTCCCTGGAATGAGGTCGATTGGGCAGTCCCATTCTCTATGAGGAGGAATGATATCAGCAGAGGCTTTACTGAACACGTCCGTGAAGTCTTGATATGGAGGAGGTGGAACATCAGATGACCTGGGGAAGGAAGAACAAACAGGAAGAACTTTGGCTAAACAAGTCTCAGCACAGGAAGGACCCCATGCCAGTATTTGCGTAGTCGACCAGTCAATCGATGGGTTGTGGAGACGGAGCCATGGAAGGCCTAAAACCACTGGATGTGTGGCTCTTGGAATCACTAGAAAAGAAATATACTCAGAATGAAGAACTCCCACTCTCAGACGAACTGGAAGAGTCCTTAAGGAAATGACTGCGTCAAAAATCTTGCTGCCATCCACGGCAGTCAAAGAGATGGACGAGGACAGTCTCTCGGTGGGTAGGGACCACCGTTTAACATAAGCTTCGGTTATGAAATTCCCAGCTGCTCCGGAATCAAGGAGGGCAATGACGTTCCTGTAACATTGAGCAATTTAGAGCGACACTGGGAGGTTACAATCATGAGGAGATGGAGAGGAGATCATTACTCCTAGCCGGCCCTCTCCTTGGCGAGCTAGGGTCTGGAGTTTTCCTGAACGTTTGGGACAGGCATTGATAGTGTGCGACAGAGCTGCACAGTAGAGACATAGAGACTCGGAGAGGCGTCTTCGGCACTCAGCGGGAGATAGACGGGAACAACTAATTTGCATAGGCTCATCCTTGGATGGAGATGGTTGACGAGGAGGAGGAGCAGAAGATTTAGGAACGGATGATCTTCCTCGCTCGGTTGCTCTCTCTCTGAACCGTAGATCAACCTTCGTGCATAGTGAAATTAGCTCATCCAACTTAGAAGGCAAGTCTCTGGTAGCTAACTCATCTTTAATGCGTTCTGACAAGCCATGCCAGAATGCAGCATACAGGGCCTCGCCGTTCCAGGCCAGTTCAGATGCCAGGATTTTGAACTGTATAAGATACTGTCCCACAGTACGTGTTCCCTGGCGTAGACGGAGAATCTCAGATGAAGCAGAGGATACCCGGCCTGGCTCGTCGAAGATGAGCCTGAATGATGCTACAAAGTCAGTATAGGAGGACAGCAGGGGATCAGATTTCTCCCATAACGGTGATGCCCAATCAAGGGCTGAGCCACTGAAAAGAGAAATAATATAAGCAACTTTGGTACGGTCACTGGGGAAGTTGCCAGGTTGAAGCTCAAAATGGATTTCGCATTGGTTGAGAAATCCCCTGCAGAACCTTGGAGATCCGTCAAATTTTGCTGGCGTTGGAAGATGAAGACGTGGTATGGAAATGGGTAAGGTGGGTGGGGTTACAGCTGGAGTCACTGTGGTGGACGCACCAGACGTGCCAGGTCCACGGAGGGTCGTCTGAATCTCATCCAGCCGGGTAGAGAGATCCTGGAGACAGCGGATGGTGTGACCTTGTGCAGCCTCCTGATGTTCGAGTCTGGCTGCCAGTTCTTGCATAGGTCTAGCCGCTTGATCCTGGTCTCCGGCTGGATTCATATGGTCAGTGCTTACTGTCACAACTGAGGGTTTAGGCTGACGGGAGGAAGCCTCAGTTGTAGGGGCTGAGATGAGGTTAAACCAGGGAGGTTTAATCAGACCCCTGGACATGTAAGTGCAGATTGATTACCCGAAGGTGTGACCATGACAACCAGTTTAAAATTCAAAATAAAAGTTTATTTAACAGACTCCGTGAAATGACAAGCAGCATTCAAAGTAAATCAAAGACAGTGGCAAATAACACAGTTCCTGGATCACATAACCATAGGAGGTATCTCAGAGCACTGGTAGGTATAGAACAGATGTAAAAGTCCTTTGATGGAATCACCTTACCAGGCCTGGTTGTAGTAGTGGAGATAGCCGAGGAACATGCCAGTAGTTGTAACAGGTGAATCTGTAACTTGAGTATGCTGCTGTATCAGTTGGATGGAACCAGCCAGGTGGTAAGACACGGAGTGGATGCTGTGTGGAATCAGCCGGGTGATGAAACACAGAGTGGATGCTGAATGGAATCAGCCAGGTACTAAAGTCACGGAGTGGATGCTGGATGGAACCAGCCAGGTGATGAACACAGAGTGAATAGTGTGAGATGCTAGGGAGCGTAGAAACTGAATAGCTGATAAATGATTACCGGTGGTAGGGGATACTGCTGGTAAGATAGGATCTGCTGGATCAGCACCGGTGTTTAGTAGAAGCTGAAATCTGTTGAAAGCTGGCTGCTGGAAACAGATTGTAGATAGCTGGAAACTTGGACAGCCACGGAAGACTGTAGAGTCAGGCTGCACCGCAAGATGGAAAGCAGGTGTTGGTCTCTTTGTGGATGCTGGAGACAGGAACTGGAACCTGGAGAAACAAACCACAGGAGAGAGAGACTGGAACAAGGTATGACATTCAAAGCACTGACATCTATCTGGCCTAGACACAGGATACTTATACCTGCTGCTATGCAGGCATTGTCTATGCAATTATGCAGATTCCAGAGACGGTGGATTGGAGGAATTGGAGCATGTGATCAAATCCAACATGGCTGCGCCCATGCTGGAACCTGGAGGGAAAACTAGTTTGAAATGAAATGTGCAAACATAGTGATAATGGCGGCGCCGGCTGCGGAGGACAGGAGAGACCAGATGACTGTTATATGCTGAGACACTTGGAGGGCAGCAGAGGCCGCGGCAGGCATGATACACTACACTGAGAACCTGCAGCAATAACACAGGAACGGCGGCGGAGGACGGGAGACGCCATGTTGGATTCAAACATGGCGCCGCTGTGATAGTGTCTCAGAATGACAGGAGGGATGTGCAGAGTGTTGACACAGATGAGATCCGGACTTGGAACGCTGGGCCAGTCTCAGAAGACACCTAAACGGCAGGTAATGGCGTCCAGATACCCGGATCGTGACAGCTACCGAGTAAACATAAGGGACATGTGACTGAGCATACAAAGGATGATTGGCCAAGGACATTGTACAGCTGGAGACACTATTGATGGGTGATAGGGATTGGACAGAGCTAATTTTAAAACACCAGGAGGATAGAGAGAGAGAGCACTCATTACCTTGACAAAGACCCCAGAAAGGGTGGAAATGCGTCAGTGTGGAACCTACAGTGGTGTTTTGGAGCATCTTTGCCGGGGAGAGTGGAGGTCCAGGAGGCATTATCCAGATCGCAAACTGGTGAAACACCACTCCTCATGCTTACATAAGAACTGACTGTTACCAGTTCTTGTGTCCTCTGGTAATTTAATTCATTTTTGCCACTTACTGATTCCAGGAACCTCATTGAGTGCCTTTTACTTTGTATTTTTATTGTACTTGTGGACTTTTATGTCATTTTTATTGTGTTTGTGGAATTAAATTGTATTATACTATGCAATTTTTCCACTTTTTTTAGTGCATGTAAATCCATGGAGAATATTGGCTGGAAATTATCCTGCAAGCGGTTGGGAAAGTTAAGAAGTACCAAGATTCCCATTAGTTATTGAAGGGACGTATCATTTACCTTTCCAATCACCTTTCTTCACGCTGGTGATGACACTTAAAATTCACTTTTCTTTCCATTGTCTTATTTTAGATTCTGTCCATCTACTTTAACTTTGTTTTGTTTTTTTGTGAGTTATTGGTGCAGTTGTATACCTCAAACAATCTCAAATATCATATCCTACATTACTTTGGACTACTTCTACTTGTACACATACATAGCAGTAAATATTGTAAGATGTGATTTGTACTTCTAGATGGAATTTGGCACATACCAACCAAAATTTAAACTGCTCATTTATCTTGCACCTTCTAGAAGGTTATACATGTAATAGTCTTGTTTGCTAAAGGCAACATCACATCTAAAAAGAAACTAGCATCTTAGTAAATGCACACAATAGTGTTTTAGAGTGTGACTCAGTATGTACTTACCGTCTCCTTACTTCTTGGGGTGTGCGGACAATTGGGGCCACCACATTCACTGCATCGGTGATTTCTCTCCAGATACGGTCCTTTGTTGTTGCGCCCATGTTCTTAGATCCACAAGTAATTTCGTCAATGGCTTGTGGGACAAATATGTCCAACTTCCTCAAGCCAAATGGGGTTTGGCAGTTTCTCTTCTCTTTCCCTGGCTGCGATGCAGTAGCCTGTGATCTTGGCCCACCTTCCTCTTCAGTTTGTGGGCCTGATTGTTGCGTTTGGGTTTTGGGCCCAGATTCCTCCTCAATTTGCCACACATCTTCCTCAGCCAGGGAACTGAGACCAACTTCTTTTCTATTTGCACACTAACATAGTAACAGTCTCATAGTCAGTGAGGTTAAAAAAAAACTAGTAGTCCATAGAGTTCAACCTGAATTATATTGCTTTCCCTAATCTATTTAGGTTAAAGGCTATATCCTTGTACATCTTTTTGGGTTAGAAATTAGTCTAACCCATTTTTAAACGTATTGACTGAGAGTGCCATTATAACCTTCTCTGGCAGTGTATTCCATATGCGTATTGCCCTTACAGTGAAGAATCCCTTCCTGCGCTGATTACAAAATTTCTTCTCCTCAAGCTTTATCGGGTGCCCACACGTTTTGTATAGAGGTCTCTTAGTAAACAACTCACATGATATTTGAATACGAATGTGTGGGACCCAGAATAACAGGCGCTTTATAATACAGACACAAAAATTATATGTATATATAGATATACTCAGCAACACGTCCCTGAAGTGTGCAGAAATGATGGAGCTTCAAATCACCGTGTGGACGGGCGTCTTCCCTTTTCTGAAGCAATTATTTCCCCTCAGATTGGTGTTAACATGGAAAAAAATGGTATATATATGTGTAGTAATGTTTAAATAATAAATGAGTCTCTCTCAATACTATAAACATTTAACACAGCAAGGGCAATATTCATCCATCGATGAGGCGTACCCCAACTCACTTTCCAAACGAGAGAGAAAAGCCTATCAAGGTATCTTTTTTATCCACCTCTGTGTCAGAAACCACAGGTTTAGGTGATGAACCCTCTTTGCCAGGAAAGTAAGCGTACCTCACTCACACAGAAAGGGGGTAGTTGAAACACATAAAGGTATCTTTCATGCTCTGTAAGTTGAATGTAAGGCGTACCCTACTCACGGCAATAAAAATTGTATTCAAACACATCTGGGTTTCTTTCGATGGTCAAACGTAATAGTAATTAGCACTGATTTTCCTCATGTGTGAAAAATTCCAAAGGGGACATCAAAAAGAATATGAATCACGATATGTCCACATGAAAAAGTTTATATTTTATTAAAAAACGCCCCGTACAAAAGGGGTGGGCACAATGAAAGCAATAAAAAGGTATGCAAAGTCCATTAGCTGAGAGTGTGGACCTTCTACTATACCACCTAGGTACGAACTGTTATTGCTTTTAACAAACTTTTTTTTGCTTTTTATATATGTCCTGGACTTTATTTTTTTTTATGTTTTGGATGCATAAGCCACGCTGCTATAACATCTAATGGACTTTGCATACCTTTTTATTGCTTTCATTGTGCCCACCCCTGAACACTGAAGGGACATTAAACTCCTGTTGAAGTTGCTGAAAGGATTTGAATACCCCACCAGTGTATAAATGTCCTAAAGAGAATACTCCTCACGGCTCCCAGACTCTCCTGATTTGAAGCTGACACAACTCGGGCAATCCATATTTATTATCTAGTGAGGTGTCGGGGTCAATACCATGCCCTTGCAGTACAGAGTGCGCCAGCCTCCAAATAGTAATAGATTGTTTTACAAGCGGTAATGATGACATTTTGACATTTCCACAGAGAAGCAGTCGCAGTGGGGAACCACTTGGAAATTCCTGTAGCACCAGCTGCGAGTGCAAACGTGAGTTGTCAAGGTCATTAACCCATTCCCAAAGATGTGCTAGTTTTACTGCAAAATAATAAAATCGAAAGTTGGGAAGAGCCAAACCCCCCAAAGCTTTTGTCCTGGTCAAAGTATCAATCATGCCCGCTTATTAGCCAAAATTAATGATGAAAGCAGACCATCTATTTGTTTAAAGACTTTCTGAGGGATGTAAACAGTGGATTGTTGCAGAACATATAGGAGTTTGGGCTGAAAAAACATTTTTATAATGTTAACCCTCCCTGTAACAGTTAAGGGTAATTTCCCCCAGATCTTCACTCTGCCACGAGGATAAGATATTTGTGGCGTGATATTAAGGGAGGAGAATTTGTGAGGATCATTAGACACCCAAATATCCAAATATTTAAAGGAGTCCACCCATCGTAGCGGAAGAGTAACTAGTAGGGAGGCAGGGATCTCACCCCGGAGTGGGATGATGGAGGATTTCTCCCAGTTCATCAGAAGCTCAGAGTAGCACCCGGACTCAATAATTTCCAATATTTTAGGCATAGACTCAGCATAGCAATCCACGAACATCAAAATATCGTCAGCATATAAAGCTATTTTATCCTCCCTAGTACCCACTTTAAAACCAGAAATTTCGGTGTTCACCCTCAGAAGGCATGCAAGGGGTTCAATAGCCATAGCAAACAGGGTAGGGGACAATGGGCACCCCTGGCGTGTACCTCTAGACAAAGGGAAGGATTGTGACACAAAGCCGTTCACCACCACTCTGGCCAAGGGAGAAGAATACATCAACCGAACATATTTAATAAAGTTGGGGCCTATACCGAACTTACGCATTATTTCCCACAGATAATCCTACTCCACGGAATCAAAGGCCTTAGCGGCATCCAATGAAACAACAATGGAGGAGGAGGACTCCTCACGAGGGATCTGCAAATGGGTAAATGCCTAAGATTGATGGATGTCGATGTACTAGGCATAAACCCCAACTGATCAGGGTGTATAATCTGCATAATAACCTGATTCAGTCTACACGCCAGGACCTTGGCCAAAATTTTGATGTCGGTGGGCAAAAGGGAGATAGGGCGATAAGAATCAACCTTCCTATGATCTTTGTCAGGCTCAAGAAGGACCACAATCAATGCCTCTGCTACGGACAAGGGAAGAGATTCTTGTGCAAATATCTGATTATATAACTCAAGTGGTTGATGGACAAAAAAATCCAAATGACGTTTATATAGCTCAGACGGTATACTGTCCAGTCCCGAAGCCTTACCACTGGGAGAGGCCTGTATAGCGGCCACAATTTCTTCCTGTGAGATAGGCACCTCAAGAAAATCACGCGCTGCGCAAGCTAATAAGGGAAATTGTACAGACCCATAAATAATCATCTAATTGCATTGAGGTACAATTCAATTTAGAACTATACAAACACCTAAAATAGGACACAAATTCCAACGCAATTTGTGGAGTCGGTAACAAAGTGGTACCATCTGAGGCTTCAATCTCAACCACAATATTAGAAGATCTCTCACCCCATGCCAGGGAAGCTAAATATGACCCCGGCCTATCCCCAGAAGCATAAAAAGTATGGGAGGAAAAAAGTAGTCTATGCTGAGTCTTTTCCATTAGATAATCTTTCCATTCCCCTTGGGCTGACAGCCATGCCAATTTGGAGCTGTTTAAACAATCCTGCAAATATTGTGTTTCTGCAGCAACACTCTGGGCCTCTAATTCGGACTCCCGACGCCTAAAAAAGGACTTTAAATTAGACACCCTTTTAATTAAGGTTCCTCTCAGAAATGCTTTAAACGTGCCCCACAAAATAGAAATAGATTGTCCAGCCTTATTTATCTCAAAAAATTCCCGTCAGGCAGCCACCAATTCAGAACCATCACGCATATGTACAAACCAGAACGGATTAAACTTCCATATGGCCTGGCCTCTGGAACAATTGAAATCTAAAACAAAGGTCAAAGGGGAGTGATCTGATATGCCTCTAGTCTCATATCTAATATCATGAACTCGGGGGACCATGTCATTCGAGAGGAGGGCCAGGACAATCCTAGAGAACAATGAATGAGAATGGGAGAAACAGGAATATTGTTTGAGAGACGGGTGTCTCAGTCTCCAAGGATCAACCAGGCCCAACCTCGATACAACATCAGCAAAGCCAGATCTTCCAGAATGCAGAGTAGAGGGAGCAATAGAGGACCTATCCATCGCCACATCTAAAACATTATTGAAATCCGCCAGACATATGATGGGTATCCCTGGTGATGTGGCCATAAACCCTGCATCTTTTTTAAGGACATTGGGTGAGTAAGGAGGAGGCACATACACAGCTAGTAAAAGTAAAGGGACATAATGTATTCTATACTTCAAAAATACATATCTCCCCCAAGGATCTGATTGTACAGATTCCAACACAAAGGGAAGGGTCTTTTTAATAAGGATAAAAAAAAACCGAGAGGCAGATGTATGCATAGAATGAAACGTCCATCTCACCCAGTTTCTTTTAAGGGAAAGGATCCTGCTGCCCACTAAATGAGTTTCCATAAGAAAGTCTACGTCAGCGGCATACTGTCTGATTTGTCTAAGCACCAGAGACCGCTTAATCTTATCGTTGAGCCCCCTCACATTCCATGATAACATTCTAAGTCCAGCCATAAGAAGTCATAATCATAATAAGGACTATAGCCCGCAGCCATCCAAACCCACCTCCATGGTGAGCAATCGCAAGGCACCAGTGCTCAATAAGTAAATTAGTAATCCACACACAAACAAACCAAAAACATCCACACAAAAAACAACCGCAGCCTGAAACAACCGCTTCCCACCCTGTATACTACTCCCAACTTGCAGTATACTTGGATCCCGAAACAGATTACAAAGTCAAACCGAAAAACTCACAGTAAGCTATATTCTAGGCAGAGCCAAGAATATAATGCACTGAGAAAAGAGAAAAAAAATCCCAGCCACCAAACCACAACACCCCTTAAAAAAAAAAGAAAGGAGGTGAAACATATATAATCTCCCCCCCAGAGCTTAAGAACATAACACAGTCGGATATGGCAAGACCAAATAAGTCCCCACCCCCGCACATTAACATATACAAACAAGAAATGTAACTGTTCTAAACGAGAAAAGGAAAAAACAAAAAATGATCCTTCCCCTTTCCCCCACAACCATAGAGCAAATACTGTATGCATATAATCTCAGCATACATAGCATAATTCTTGTATCCATAACTCCAGGGAACAATCAAGGATCTGCAAGAGCCCGCCTCACCAGGAAGCATCTATCCAGCAATATCGAGGCCTCACGGGGAGTAGTAAAAAATGTAGTCTCACCATCAGCCACCACCCGCAGTCTCGATGTAAAGAGCATAGCATATGGCAAATCATCCTCCTTTTAATAGGTAGGAATTGAGCCCTATCCTTCTGTACATCCACTGCAAAGTCTGGGAAGAACGATATTGGTGACCCATTCCATATAAGAGGGCCTTTCATACGAGCAAGTTTCAGAACACTGTCCCAGTCACAGAAGTGGAGAAACTTGGCAATGAAGGTATGGAGCGGAGCCCCCGGTGGCAATGGGTGCATAGGCACCCTATGGGCTCGTTCCACTGTAATATAGGGTGAAAATTCCTCAGACCCAAATGCATCTCTGAGCCATTTTTCAAGAAACTCTTCAGGAGATGAACCCTCCTCTTTTTCAGGCAGGCCAATGAAATGAATATTATTGCGCCGTAAGCGTCCCTCCATATCCGTCAGTTTTTTACGCACATCAGTCATCTGAGATTCCAAGGCATCAGTACGCCTCCCCAGCGGAGCAAAAGAATCTTCAACAGTGGAGATATGGGTCTCGACCTCCCCCACCCGCTTCCTCACCCGCTGAAGATCTTGATGAATAATAGAAAGGTCAGCCTGCACCTTCCCAATCTTATCAGCCAAGCAAGCCTCACTAGAAGTCACGGCATCTAATACTCTTTGTAAGGCAGCATCCGGCTCAGAGGAAGCAGAACTATTTGCAGGGGATGGGGGTGAGGCCTCAAGATCGCCAATCCTCCCTCCTCTGTTGTGGAGGAGCAGGAGTTTGAACAAACTTTTCTATTGTACCGGCCGCGGCACTTTGCAGGCGACCCCTCACCATTTTGGATAACACGATGCCACAGCTCCAGACCAGCAAGAAGTATCAAAGAAAATATAGGTAAGAGGAAGGGTGAAAGCATCAGCACAGTATCAAAGTCCCAAAAGATGCAGTGAATATATATTAGATAAAAATTGGATCCTCAAACTGTATCCTTTAGCATCGATGCAGTGGACTGTAAATAGTATGTATGGAGCAGGGGACCAAGCAGTATTCCACACATACGACCACTGATTCTACAAAAGGCATGCAGGGCCAATCTCCACTGTATGAGTCCAGGACATGGGCAGGGACCCCAATCCCCAGTACAGTGCAGGTATCAGCGGGCACCCCAATATACAAGGGGAGGAGGGGGGGAGGGGAGGTTCATATAGCAGAGAAATCACCCAGCACAGGGCACCACCAGCAGTGCAGCCCTCTGGTCACCCTATGCGCACACTGGAAGGCGTAATATGCAGCGGGCTGTAAGGGGCACAGACAGCGACAGGGGGACCAGGGATTGGGCAGCGGGCAGTAAGTGGCAGAGGCAGCAGGAGAAGGGCTAGCAACCGCTCGTGAGCCGCACAGTGGGGGATAGCAGTGGTCACTCTAGAAGCTCACCCGGGCGTCTGTGTCTCGGCTGGTGGCAGCAGGTGGCGGTGAGAGCAGAGAGACCTGAACTTCCGGGGGAGAGGGGAGCGCGAGGCTGCAACGTCCCACGTGGGCCCAGCGCGCTCCAGAGCCCACACACCAAATGGCCTGATTTGCTCCATTACCCGGCCTCAAAGCAACTCCAACGGGGTCCAGGGGGGCACCAATAGTTGAGACAGTTATGGTCCGATAGGGAGCCCCAGGCGGAGAATCAGGATAGTGTTAGAGGATATAGTGGCTGGAGAGCTGCACAACGTGTGTGCTACTCCATGACCGTCCTGGCCACGCCCCCATCCTTTAGCATATTTAAGAACCTTTTTCCCTTAGCTGTATTACATGATTCACTGGCCCAATTTATGTACAAATATTTAAAGTTCCCAATGATCAGGACTTCCCCCAGACCTGTAGCTTTCTCAATTTGCATTAATTTCAGGCAGTTTATAACTTGTCTCTATTAAAAGTTTTTTTGTACTTTTCTTCCCCATAGAAATTTCAACCCATAGTGTCTCCACAATATCTCCAGTTCCCTCGTAAATACCCTACTTTAAGTATGGTTTAAGAAATGGTTTAACGTAGACATATACCACCCCTTCTTTTAATAGCCCAGTCTTCCCTAAAAAGAGTACAGTATATCCCTGCAAGTTAGTTACCCAATTGTGGGAGTCATCCCACCATGGGGTATATTTACTAACAAATCAATTTTGGCCGATTTTGTTCGATTTGTTTTTTTTTTCAAAGTGTCGAAATCGTGAATTTATTAAAATCAAATATCGGCAATGATGTTGGTATTCGGATTTTTGTGAAAGTCAATGTTCAAAATTACGATTGAATACACCATCGATCAAATTCGGCTGTTTAGGTATAAAACACGGTCATTTACTATAAAAATGTCGGGCGGGATTCTTGAAACCCTGCCGTGAAAAATGTACAAATCATAAAAAATCACACCAAAAAATAGAACTGCTTTTGTAAAGCGTATATTGTTAGTCATGCAGGGATCCATGAGATCCGTGCATGCATATCTGTTGGCAAGGGTCTGTTAATATTAGAACTGTTTTGTAAAATTGGCGTGGGGTCCCCCCTCCTATGAATAACCAGCCTCGGGCTCTTTGAGCTGGTCCTGGTTGTTAAAATAGGGAGGAAAAATTGACAGGGGTTCCCCCATATTTTAGCAACCAGCACTAGGCTCTGCGCCTGGTTCTGGTGCAAAAAATACAAGGGACAGAACATGTAGGGGTCCCCCGTATTTTAACACCAGCACCGGGCTCCACTAGTCAGAGAGATAATGCCACAGCCGGGGGACACTTTTATATTGGTCCCTGCAGCCCTGGCATTAAATCACCAACTAGTCATCCCTGGCCAGGGTACCCTGGAGGAGTGGGGACACCTTAAATCAAGGGGTCCCCCCTCCAGACACCCAACGACCAGGGGTGAAGCCCGAGGCTGTCCCCCCCCATCCAAGGGCAGCAGATGGGAGGCTGATAGCCTTTTGTGTTATAAAAAGAATAATGTTTTTTTGTAGCAGATCTACAAGTCCCAGCAATGCTCCCCCGCAAGCTGGTACTTGGAGAACCACAAGTACCAGCATGCGGGGGAAAATGCGCCCACTGGTACCTGTAGTTCTACTACAAAAAAAATACCCAAATAAAAACAAAACACACACACTGTGATACTTAAATTTTATTCAACATGCATGCACACTTACATAAATACATACTTACCTATGTTGACACGAAGCAGTCGGTCCTCTTCTCCAGTAGAATCCAGGGGTACATGAAAATAAAATTATACTTACAAAGAATCCAGGGTAGATCGGTCCTCTTCTTTAAGTTTGTAATCCAGGGATTTGGTAAATTAAAAAAAAACAAATCCCCGAACCACGCACTGAAAGGGGATCCATGTTTACACATGTATCCCCTTTCACCAAATGTCGGGACCCCTCGTGACTACTGTCAAAGAGGCTCCTAACCTCCAATCAGGGTGCACCATGTATTGGTGCTCTCCTGATTGGCTGCGCTGGCCTGTACTGTCAGTGATGCGGCAGCGCAGAGGAGAGAATGTAAATGATCTGTGCTCCATTATAAGCAATGGTGTGAACTTAGTGGATTGCGGGAGGCTGCGAGGTTAAGTGTGGGCACCCACAACACTTAACCTTGCATCCTCCTGCAATCCACTTAATCTAGTAAAGGAAGTATCCGTTCGTGAGCTCTGATTGGCTCACAAACTGGCACTTCATTTAACAGACCCGCTGCCGCCACCGGAGACGCAGGAGTGACACAGGAGAGGCGCGTGCCGTGCCCTCCGTGTCCCTCCTTCACAGACAGCATGGGAGCGGTGGAAGGTAAGTAACTGGCACTGGGGGAGCATATTTGGCACTTGGGGGGTGCATATCTGGCACTGAGGGGGCATATCTGGCACTATGAGGGCATATCTGGCACTGAGGGGGCATATCTGGCACTATGAGGGCATATCTGGCACTGAGGGGGCATATCTGGCACTATGAGGGGGCATATCTGGCACTATGAGGGCATGTCTGGCACTGAGGGGGCATATCTGGCACTATGAGGGCATATCTGGAACTGAGGGGGCATATGTGGCACTAAGGGGGCATATCTGGCACTGTGAGGGCATATCTGGCACTGTGGGGGGCATATCTGGAAGTGTGAGGGCATATCTGGCACTGTGGGGGCATATCTGGCAGTGTGAGGGCTGTGTACGGCTAGAGCTGCATTTCCCACCCTAGGCTTATACTTGAGTCAATAAGTTTTCCCAGGTTTTTGTGGTAAAATTAGGTGCCTCGGCTTATATTTGGGTCGACTTATACTCGAGTATATACTGTATTTGCTGAACAAAATCATTTTTTGCACAAGTTTCAGGTGTCATTTTGGTTGTTGTTTTTTGGATGAAGATGATCCCTGTCCAACAACATTACTTTGGGTTCTCTGGGATCTCCGTACTGGGGAGGTAACTGGGGTGATGCTGGGTGTGGTGGTTGAGGAGCTTGCTGTTTGGGTTTGTTGTTGAATCGGTAAAATGTTCTGGCTAAGATTGTTTATACTGGTGGACAGTTGAGTATTGGCATCCGAATTTTGCTCTATTGTTCTAGATAAACTTTGCATTGGAAGCAGATTGTTTTGCATGATGTTGATGAACTGCTGTTGGTGTCTAAGCTGATCATCCATTACTCTGATAATGGCATGGTTGTTTTGCACATTGTCTGCACGTATTTGCTCAAGTGTATTAGCAATACAGGTCATTTGGAGGTTCAGTCTGCTGCTATTTTATGATATGCGTGGGAGGTGATGTGGCAGCCTTGCCTGAAATTGGGTTTGTCGTTTGATGTAGTCACCAATAATGGTTTGCTGCTGTGACCACCTGTCCAAGAAATCTGTTTCGCGGATTTCCGCCTGTGGTGTTTGTGTGGTCAGTTGAGCAGTTGGTGGTATCTGTGTGGGTGATGTCCTCATTGTGGGCAACCTTGCTCGGGTTGGTGAAGAAGGCTGCTGTTGCTGAGCAGAATTGTCATCACTCAGTGTGTCCTGCTGTGTTTCCTGGGGCATGTCGGATTCTGTATGGGTTGTAATAAAAGTTTGATTAATTTAGTAAGTAATTTTAGTCATGTCGGACTTAAATAAAAACATTCAGCAAACCATGCATGATCTAGGTCATATTGGCTGGGTAAATGATCCATAAATGACCCAAACATAAAATCCAAACTAATTTTTAATTTTTTGTTAGATTTTGATTTGACTTTGTCAATAACATGATTACACACTCCTGCTAAAAATAACAAATTAAAACATTCACAAATCACTATGACATTTAAAAACCACAACAAAAAAAAAACAACAAAAAAAAACACATAACCTGAATGCATGCCTTACATTTGATACTATGTAAGCTACATTTAAGATGGCATGCTAAGCAACACAACACAGCAAGACAACAAATTAATTAGTGATGAGCGGATTCGGTTTTACTCGGTTTTACTCGGTTCTCAAAACCGAATCTTATTGGCTCACTGATGTCACGTGTTTTGGATAGCCAATAAGATTCGGTTTTGAGAACCGAGTAAAACCGAGTAAAACCGAATCCGCTCATCTCTAAAATTAATTCATATAGCACCTTCTACAACATTGATGGGTAACTTTTACACTACAGCTGCTGTTGACATACACATCCCAACATAGCCTGCATAAGTTTACAATACTCCAAATGTACAAAATGTCACAGGACATGTTGGGATGATAAGTTCAACAGCAGTTGAAGTGTGAAGGTTAGCCATTAAGGTTACATAATATAATACCTGCAATATGCTTGTTTGCTATGGTCAACATCCAACCTCCAAAAATACCACAAATTAATCACATTGGAAACTATGTTGCAATGGATCAATTTGTAAGGAATCAATTCTGCTGAACCTTGCTATGTGGACAGTTCCGCATGCACGTTCTTTAAAATTAGAAAATATGCACAAGTGACTACACATATCTGTTTAACCAAACCAATTTTATGTGATAAACAATATCCTTTACATAACACTACTTTACTTGCCACATTTCTGTGTGACATATTGACAGGGCCAGAATGACACACGGGGTTAGCATGCAAAACACCGGTACACACCACTGCATGAGGGGCCACTACTTCCTCTAGTGAGCAGAATCAAGACTGTGCACTTGTCTTATACATGTAAATTTTAAATCATTACATTGTAAGACTTTATTATTTTCTGCACGCCTCTGTGTTGTTTTCAAAGAACACTTTGGTTGGCTTTGATCAGCCAAAAGTATGGGTCCATAACAAGAGGTGTCCCCGGTGTGCCCTTCATGTCCCAGTACGACACTGCATGCTGACAATGTGTCTTTAAATACATTTTGACACAACAAAAATTAATGTGAATCAGTGTATGAGTCTTGATAATGTAATTCTGTGTGTACTTACCAGCAACATGATGAGAGTGTGGCTGAGGTCTTGGAGGAGTCACCAAAAGCTCTTCTGGCGGCTGTGGGGCCACAAGAGAAAGGCGGCATTGTTGTTGATATGCGGGAACTGTTTGACTTAGTTCACTCCCTCGCCTCTTGTGTGGCATACTTTTGCCTTGGAGAGACACGTGTCTACTTTGAGTTTGTGGAGTTGCGTGTGATGTAGCGTAGTCAAACAAAGGTTAAGTCGACTTTTAAAAATAATGTACCTGCTTCTCCTGTATCCGCAGCTTGGGGCCTTGAGGTGGCAGCCATGGCTGCTGTTTTTCTTTGAGTAACTATACACAAATTACACAAAATACACACAAAAATTAGTCATTTCATAAAATAATAGCATCATCTGCATAAAAATCATACAGTATTAATTGCAAAAGCATAATTTATAATGTGTGTGACTAAGACATGTTAGTAAAGAAATAACACAAAATAGTCCAAGGACATTAGGATACAAAGACATTATGATGTAGTATGATATTACATGTAGCATATATTTGTAGTTAAAGAATATCAAACCAACGTCATTCTGGATCAAAACACATTTAAAACATCTTGCTTGAAAAACATGAATCATGAAAAAACAATACTGCAGGAGTGTGGAAAAAAATTATACTAATTTTACAAAATTCAATACAATATAGATAATCATTACAGTTAAAAAATGGAAAAACATTAAAACAACCACAAAAACATGCAGGCAAATATGCATGTATGGATATGTATGGATAACAGTATGGAAAATACCAACAGGTTACACTTCATCTGTTAAGGTAAAAAATAAAACACTCACCAGCCTGTTTTGGGTGATCAAAATCACTTACGTTAGTGGCCCTGACAACCTCAGCAGGAATCAAACTACGTACAGTCTCCTCCCACTCCTTATAAGTTGCAAAAAAGGTAGGCCCGCCCCCAGTTTTCCGTGCTGATTTGGCCTCCTTGGCCTCACACGGCGTTTAATATCGTAGAAGCGTTTTCTACATGTGTCCTCCATACGCTTCAACACGCCTTCACAGTTCACTGCCGCAACCACTTTGGACCATAGTCGAGACTTGCGACGAGATGGGACCTTGGAGGCGTGTTGCCCAAACAGCTGCTGGTGATATTGCATGAGCACACGCACCAACGCCATATTTTCAGCATAGCTGAACTTCACATTCCTGCCGGATTTGGTGGTAGTGCGAGGGAGCAGCAGCAACATCACTCTCTGAATCACTGGAGGATGAAGCAGCAACCTCACCCTCCACCTCACTCACCTCCTCCCTCTCAGTAACCTCCTCAACCTCACTCACCTCCTCCCTCTCACTCACCTCCTCCCTCTCACTCATCTCCTCCCTGTCACTCACCACCTTCACCTCACTCACCTCCTGCACCTCACTCACCTGGGACCAGAGCCGGATTAAGAGGGGGGCCCCGGGGATAAGTACCCCGGGCCCCCCTTTTTAAAAGGGCCCCCCGCTGCAGCCACAGCTCGGATCTCTAGTCCGATCTGCGGTGCTGCGCTCCCGGGAGCCGGTGCGGCGGCTCCACATGCAGGGCACCTGTGAAATCTCTGTCCCCACTCCCTCGGCGGCTCAATACGGCGCGGCTCACTGCAATAAGATGCTGGCGGCAGCGGCGCCGCACGCAGGGAGTGTATACAGGATGGACAGCTGAGCGACGGCTCAGCTGTCCAATCATCTGTGGAGCAGCAGCCTGTGGCTCAGCCATTGGCTGGGCGCGCAGGCTGCAAGGAGGTCAGCGTGTGGAGCTAGCCTGGACCCAGACAGCACCCAGCCAGCACCATCATCAGAGCAGAGAGTATTAGGTTCTGGGTTATTAATATATATACATATATATATATATATATATATATATATATATATATACACTGCTCAAAAAATAAAGGGAACACTAAAATAACACATCCTAGATCTGAATGAATGAAATATTCTTATTAAATACTTTGTTCTTTACATAGTTGAATGTGCTGACAACAAAATCACACAAAAATTATCAATGGAAATCAAATTTATTAACCCATGGAGGTCTGGATTTGGAGTCACCCTCAAAATTAAAGTGGAAAAACACACTACAGGCTGATCCAACTTTGATGTAATGTCCTTAAAACAAGTCAAAATGAGGCTCAGTAGTGTGTGTGGCCTCCACGTGCCTGTATGACCTCCCTACAACCCACACAAGTGGCTCAGGTAGTGCAGCTCATCCAGGATGGCACATCAATGCGAGCTGTGGCAAGAAGGTTTGCTGTGTCTGTCAGCGTAGTGTCCAGTGCATGGAGGCGCTACCAGAAGACAGGCCAGTACATCAGGAGATGTGGAAGAGGCCATAGGAGGGCAACAACCCAGCAGCAGGACCGCTACCTCCACCTTTGTGCAAGGAGGAACAGGAGGAGCACTGCCAGAGCCCTGCAAAATGACCTCCAGCAAGCCACAAATGTGCATGTGTCTACTAAAACGATCAGAAACAGACTCCATGAGGGTGGTATGAGGGCCCAACGTCCACAGGTGGGGGTTGTGCTTACAGCCCAACACCGTGCAGGACGTTTGGCATTTGCCAGAGAACACCAAGATTGGCAAATTCGCCACTGGCGCCCTGTGCTCTTCACAGATGAAAGCAGGTTCTCACTGAGCACATGTGACAGACGTGACATAGTCTGGAGACGCCAAGGAGAATGTTCTGCTGCCTGCAACATCCTCCAGCATGACCGGTTTGGCAGTGGGTCAGTAATGGTGTGGGGTGGCATTTCTTTGGGGGGCCGCACAGCCCTCCATGTGCTTGCCAGAGGTAGCCTGACTGCCATTAGGTACCGAGATGAGATCCTCAGACCCCTTGTGAGACCATATGCTGGTGCGGTTGGCCCTGGGTACCTCCTAATGCAAGACAATGCTAGACCTCATGTGGTTGGAGTGTGTCAGCAGTTCCTGCAAGACGAAGGCATTGATGCTATGGACTGGCCCGCCCGTTCCCCAGACCTGAATCCAATTGAGCACATCTGGGACATCATGTCTCGCTCCATCCACCAATGCCACGTTGCATCACAGACTGTTCAGGAGTTGGCGGATGATTTAGTCCCGGTCTGGGAGGAGATCCCTCAGGAGGCCATCCGCCACCTCATCAGGAGCACGCCCAGGCATTGTAGGGAGGTCATACTGGCACGCGGAGGCCACAAACACTACTGAGCCTCATTTTGACTTGTTTTAAGGACATTACATCAAAGTTGGATCAGCCTGTAGTGTTTTTTTCCACTTTAGTTTTGAGGGTGACTCCAAATCCAGGCCTCCATGGGTTAATAAATTTGGTTTCCATTGATAATTTTTGTGTGATTTTGATGTCAGCACATTCAACTATGTAAAGAACAAAGTATTTAATAAGAATATTTCATTCATTCAGATCTAGGATGTGTTATTTTAGTGTTCCCTTTATTTTTTTGAGCAGTGTATATATATATATATATATATATGTATATATATACATATATATATATATATATATATATACACATATAGCCCGGCACTCCTCAAATGGTAAATGCGCCCTGGTGCCTCCAGTATATATATATATATATATATATATACACACACACACACACAGTATCCGGAGGTGCGGCACTCCTGGCAGCTTGGAAAATGACTTTTATTCCGTCATTTTCATCAGGTATGAAAATGACGGAATAAAAGTCTGAAACGTTGTCTTCACTTGCTGCTACACAGGCTTTTTTCTTTAAGCCACCAGGAGTGCCGCACCTCCGGATACTGTATGTAATATATATTGCATTTGACTGTTTATTGGGAGAACCAGGCAATATGGACATATATAGAGATAGATAGATAGCTATAGAGATAGACAGATATATAGATATATAGATAGATAGATAGATAGATAGATAGATGTGTGTGTGTGTGTGTGTGTGTGTGTGTGTGTGTGTGTGTGTGTGTGTGTGTGTGTGTGTCCTCCAAATTGGTAGCAATATTTGAAAAGAGACAAGGCAGCACTCAGAGTCTTTGAAGCAATTCACAAAGGTGTATTAAACACTCATCTTATACACCGTTTCCGGGCTTCCCGTGCTGCCCCGCCGTCACCCTCAGTCCTACTCTGCATCTCCGCCTCCTCCGCACCATGCCGGCCACAGCCTCCCCATCCACCGCACCACAGACCACAGCATCCTCAGCACCGCCGCTGCTAAATACTGTAGGTAATCTTACCCTGCTGCCTTTCCATCTCCCTAGTCCCTACTGTACGCCCTTGCTGTCCCTCTCTCCGTCACTCTCCCTGTCCCTATGTCCCTGCTGTCACTTTCCCTGTCACTCTCCCTGTCCCTGCTGTCACTCTCTGTCCCTATGTCCCTGCTGTCATTTTCCCTGAATTTTTCCTCATTCCATGTGGTATAATGTGAATTTCAGCTCATTCTTTGTGCTATAATGTGAATTTCGATTCATACCGTGTTCTATAATGTGAATTTCAGCTCATACAGTGTGCTATAATGTGAATTTCGGCTCATTCTGTGGTATAATGTGAATTTTGTCTCCTTCTGTGTGCTACAATGTGAATTTCGGCTCATACCGTGTGCCATAATGTGAATTTCGTCTCATTCTTTGTGCTATATTGTGAATTTTGACTCATATCGTGTGCTATAATGTGAATTCCGGCTCATACAGTGTGCTATAATGTGAACTTCAGCTCATACAGTGTGGTATAATGTGAATTTCGGCTCATACTGTGTGGTATAATGTGAAAGGGGCATCAGTACTAGGTAGTATAAGAGGTCCTACTATTGTGTTGCATAATGTGTATAAGGGGTATATGGTGTTGTAAACTACACTGAAGGACACGCTTCCTTTTGAGTGGCCATGCCCCCTTCCCTGGAGGCACTTGCATAATTGCAACCTTCACTTTTCCATACCCCAACTTCAAAATTTCCGCTTCGACCACTGTACATAGGTAAATATATATATATATATATATATATATATATACATACACACGTATATATTATATATATACACACGTATATATTTTATATACATACATGTATATGAAAGATTCTTCCAAATTTACCACCGAATTGTAATTTTCTTTGTAGTAATTAAAGATGTTATGATTTTAATTTTAGATTTTAGGGACCCACTGTCTTAAGTACCCCCGGGCCCCCCGAAGCCTTAATCCAGCTCTGCCTGGGACATGGACATATTACAGATGTAACATAATTACACTGAGAAATAAAAACACAAAACACAAACCTCCACTTCCACTTCCACTGCACGCACACACACACACACACACACACACACACACACACACACACACACACACAAACACAAACAAACACAAGAGACTTCACACAAAAATTACTTACAAAAAACAAACACAAACTGAAAAAGTACACCACAACAATAAACACAAGATTACTTACACGCAATACAGCATGCACCAATCAATCCCAAAACTCCAAATACAATCTGCAAAACGCCAACAACACACACCTCTACCTCTCACCTCTCCACCAGCTAAACCCACGAGGTTCGGACAGTTTGAGGCGGTTTCATAGTCCTGGCCACACACACCTCCTTCAGGAACACAACCAATCACGTTCAAGTAGAAAAAAACGGAAGTTCATATAAAATACGTACGTGATTAACTGTAAACCCACCACGTAAAAAAAACATACAAATTTGTAAACAAAGCCCACAAAAATACGAATGCAAATCAACATCGGACGATATCCTAACCAAAAAATTACGAACTACATCAACATCGGAAAACACGAAAACTAACAATACGACGGATTATTAAATAACAGATTTACGAAACAAAAAGTTGCACAAATACACTTTCGAAGCCATGATTTTTTACACACCAAATCGCATGAAATATGAATTGTTAGTAAATATACCCCCATGTCTCCGTGATACCTATAATATTGATACCTTCATTACAAGCATTTCTAGTTAACCCATTTTGCCTGAAAAGCTTCTTGCATTTGTAAGAATACATTTTAGGTTATTGATACCCTTATCTATTTGTCTATTCATTTGTATCCTTTCCCTTCTTTCTTTAGTATTCCCTGATTTTCCTATTCTTGCTGTTCTTCCCCTCCCCCTTCTCCACCCCCATTATACTTACTACCTCCCCCTTTGCTGTGCTTCCTAATGAACCCATAGTTTATTTCTAAGCCCTCCCCCCAGACATCTAGTTTGAAAGCTACTCCAACCTTCTAACCATCCTGTCCCCCAGTACTGCTGCCCCCTCCTTATTCAGGTGCAATCTATCGCAACAAAAAAGATGGTGCCTGACTGAGAAATCTGCCAGTGTTCCAGGAACACAAACCCTTGTTTCCTACACCAGTCTCTAAGCCACATGTTTACCTCCTTAATCTCCCTCTGCCTCCCTAGGCTAGCACGTGGCACAGGTAATATTTCAGAGACTGTTACCTTATATGTCCTTGCTTTAAGCTTCTGGCCTAAGTCTCTATAGTCTTTCTTAAGGACATTCCACCTACCACTAACTTTGTTGTTGGTGCCAACGTGCAACAAGACCAATGGGTCATTCCCTGCTTCCCCCAACAATATTTATACCCAGTCCGCTATGTGTCATACCCGAGCACCTGGGAGACAACAGACTGTACGGCGATCATGGTCCCGGTAGCAGATTGCCCTGTATGTCTTCCTGATAATAGAATCCCCTACCACCATAATCTGACTAGGTACCTCACTATCTTTTTTCCCATCTGTACCAGAGGGACCGCTCCTCTGGTTGCTAGCAGGAACAGTCTCCTCCAGCTCCGTCATTTCCTCACTGTCATCCTCAGAATCTTCGTCCAGTCGGGCAAATTTGTTAGGGTTTGGCAGATCAGAGATGTCCTGTCTCCCCCTCTTCTTCTTCCTTCTTACCGTGACCTAGCTGGAAACCTGTTCATCCTCATCTACCAGTGTCCCCCTGCAACTCCTCCACCGTTCTATCTAAACTTTGCACAAAATTGTGAATACCCCTCAGTTGCGTAATGGTTTGCTCTAGGTCAGTTACCTGGGCTTCCAGGGCAACCGTTCGGACACACCTCATGCAGATGTATTCACACCGGGACGGTTGCTACAGGTGTGCATACTGTACATCTTCAACGACATGCACTGAGTGAGATTCTAATTCACGGCCCCACCTATTTTGTTTGAAAGCTGTAACTCCCTGTTACCTTCAGAAACACAATACAAACTATGTAATATAATACAGTACTATCGCCTAGCTGTGAAGAAAAACAATATTCAATGACAGAACAGTAACTAATACTACAATGTGTTATAATATAGTATATCAATGCAAAACACAGTAATGCTAATGATACTTGCATGTCCTGGTGAGAACCCATTTTCAGATATATCATTTATTTCAACTTATAATTAGTGATGGGCGCCGGAAATTTTTCGGGTTTTGTGTTTTGGTTTTGGGTTCGGTTCCGCGGCCGTGTTTTGGGTTCGAACGCGTTTTGGCAAAACCTCACCGAATATTTTTTGTCGGATTCGGGTGTGTTTTGGATTCGGGTGTTTTTTTAAAAAAACCCTAAAAAACAGCTTAAATC
This sequence comes from Pseudophryne corroboree, assembly GCF_028390025.1. Taxonomy (NCBI): domain Eukaryota; kingdom Metazoa; phylum Chordata; class Amphibia; order Anura; family Myobatrachidae; genus Pseudophryne; species Pseudophryne corroboree. The sequence goes on along the minus strand of NC_086451.1, from coordinate 187,617,827 downwards.
ATAAAATTTGGGGGTCATTTTGATCCCAAAGTATTATTAACCTCAAAAACCATAATTTCCACTCATTTTCAGTCTATTCTGAACACCTCACACCTCACAAGGGCCCTCATTCCGAGTTGATCGGTCGCAAGGCGAATTTAGCAGAGTTACACACGCTAAGCCGCCGCCTACTGGGAGTGAATCTTAGCTTCTTAAAATTGCGACCGATGTATTCGCAATATTGCGATTACTAACTACTTAGCAGTTTCAGAGTAGCTCCAGACTTACTCTGCCTGTGCGATCATTTCAGTGCTTGTCGTTCCTGGTTGACGTCACAAACACACCCAGCGTTCGCCCAGGCACTCCCACCGTTTCTCCGGCCACTCCTGCGTTTTTTCCGGAAACGGTAGCGTTTTCAGCCACACGCCCCTGAAACGCCGTGTTTCCGCCCAGTAACACCCATTTCCTGTCAATCACATTACGATCGCCGGAGCGAAGAAAAAGCCGTGAGTAAAAATACTTTCTTCATAGTAAAGTTACTTGGCGCAGTCGCAGTGCGAACTTTGCGCATGCGTACTAAGCGGATTTTCACTGCGATGCGATGAAAAAGAGCGAGCGAACAACTCGGAATGAGGACCAATATTATTTTTAGTCCTAAAATTTGCACCGAGGTCGCTGGATGGCTAAGCTAAGCGACCCAAGTGGCCGACACAAACACCTGGCCCATCTAGGAGTGGCACTGCAGTGTCACGCAGGATGGCCCTTCCAAAAAACACCCCCCAAACAGCACATGACGCAAAGAAAAAAAGAGGCGCAATGAGGTAGCTGTGTGAGTAAGCTAAGCGACCCAAGTGGCCGACACAAACACCTGGCCCATCTAGGAGTGGCACTGCAGTGTCACGCAGGCTGGCCCTTCAAAAAACTACTCCCCAAACAGCACATGACGCAAAGAAAAAAAGAGGCGCAATGAGGTAGCTGTGTGAGTAAGCTAAGCGACCCTAGTGGCCGACACAAACACCTGGCCCATCTAGGAGTGGCACTGCAGTGTCACGCAGGCTGGCCCTTCAAAAAACTACTCCCCAAACAGCACATGACGCAAAGAAAAAAAGAGGCGCAATGAGGTAGCTGTGTGAGTAAGCTAAGCGACCCAAGTGGCCGACACAAACACCTGGCCCATCTAGGAGTGGCACTGCAGTGTCACGCAGGCTGGCCCTTCAAAAAACTACTCCCCAAACAGCACATGACGCAAAGAAAAAAAGAGGCGCAATGAGGTAGCTGTGTGAGTAAGCTAAGCGACCCAAGTGGCCGTCACAAACACCTGGCCCATCTAGGAGTGGCACTGCAGTGTCACGCAGGCTGGCCCTTCAAAAAACTACTCCCCAAACAGTACATGACGCAAAGAAAAAAAGAGGCGCAATGAGGTAGCTCTGTGACTAAGATAAGCGACCCAAGTGGCCGACACAAACACCTGGCCTATCTAGGAGTGGCACTGCAGTGTCACGCAGGCTGGCCCTTCAAAAAACTACTCCCCAAACAGCACATGACGCAAAGAAAAAAAGAGGCGCAATGAGGTAGCTCTGTGACTAAGATAAGCGACCCAAGTGGCCGACACAAACACCTGGCCCATCTAGGAGTGGCACTGCAGTGTCACGCAGGATGGCCCTTCAAAAAACTACTCCCCAAACAGCACATGACGCAAAGAAAAAAAGAGGCGCAATGAGGTAGCTGTGTGAGTAAGCTAAGCGACCCTAGTGGCCGACACAAACACCTGGCCCATCTAGGAGTGGCACTGCAGTGTCACGCAGGATGGCCCTTCAAAAAACTACTCCCCAAACAGCACATGATGCAAAGAAAAATTAAAGAAAAAAGAGGTGCAAGATGGAATTGTCCTTGGGCCCTCCCACCCACCCTTATGTTGTATAAACAGGACATGCACACTTTAACCAACCTATCATTTCAGTGACAGGGTCTGCCACACGACTGTGACTAAAATGACGGGTTGGTTTGGACCCCCACCAAAAAAGAAGCAATTAATCTCTCCTTGCACAAACTGGCTCTACAGAGGCAAGATGTCCACCTCATCATCATCCTCCGATATATCACCGTGTACATCCCCCTCCTCACAGATTATCAATTCGTCCCCACTGGAATCCACCATCTCAGCTCCCTGTGTACTTTGTGGAGGCAATTGCTGCTGGTCAATGTCTCCACGGAGGAATTGATTATAATTCATTTTAATGAACATCATCTTCTCCACATTTTCTGGATGTAACCTCGTACGCCGATTGCTGACAAGGTGAGCGGCGGCACTAAACACTCTTTCGGAGTACACACTTGTGGGAGGGCAAATTAGGTAGAATAAAGCCAGTTTGTGCAAGGGCCTCCAAATTGCCTCTTTTTCCTGCCAGTATAAGTACGGACTTTCTGACGTGCCTACTTGGATGCGGTCACTCATATAATCCTCCACCATTCTTTCAATGGGGAGAGAATCATATGCAGTGACAGTAGACGACATGTCCGTAATCGTTGTCAGGTCCTTCAGTCCGGACCAGATGTCTGCATCAGCAGTCGCTCCAGACTGCCCTGCATCAGCAGTCGCTCCAGTCTGCCCTGCATCACCGCCAGCGGGTGGGCTCGGAATTCTGAGCCTTTTCCTCGCACCCCCAGTTGCGGGAGAATGTGAAGGAGGAGATGTTAACAGGTCGCGTTCCGCTTGACTTGACAATTTTGTCACCAGCAGTTCTTTGAACCCCAGCAGACTTGTGTCTGCCGGAAAGAGAGATCCAAGGTAGGTTTTAAATCTAGGATCGAGCACGGTGGCCAAAATGTAGTGCTCTGATTTCAACAGATTGACCACCCGTGAATCCTTGTTAAGCGAATTAAGGGCTCCATCCACAAGTCCCACATGCCTAGCGGAATCGCTCTGTGTTAGCTCCTCCTTCAATGTCTCCAGCTTCTTCTGCAAAAGCCTGATGAGGGGAATGACCTGACTCAGGCTGGCAGTGTCTGAACTGACTTCACGTGTGGCAAGTTCAAAGGGCAGCAGAACCTTGCACAACGTTGAAATCATTCTCCACTGCGCTTGAGACAGGTGCATTCCACCTCCTATATCGTGCTCAGTTGTATAGGCTTGAATGGCCTTTTGCTGCTCCTCCAACCTCTGAAGCATATAGAGGGTTGAATTCCACCTCGTTACCACTTCTTGCTTCAGATGATGGCAGGGCAGGTTCAGGCGTTTTTGGTGGTGCTCCAGTCTTCTGTACGTGGTGCCTGTACGCCGAAAGTGTCCCGCAATTCTTCTGGCCACCGACAGCATCTCTTGCACGCCCCTGTCGTTTTTTAAATAATTCTGCACCACCAAATTCAAGGTATGTGCAAAACATGGGACGTGCTGGAATTTGCCCAGATTTAATGCACACACAATATTGCTGGCGTAGTCCGATGCCACAAATCCACAGGAGAGTCCAATTGGGGTAAGCCATTCCGCGATGATCTTCCTCAGTTGCCGTAAGAGGTTTTTAGCTGTGTGCGTATTCTGGAAAGCGGTGATACAAAGCGTAGCCTGCCTAGGAAAGAGTTGGCGTTTGCGAGATGCTGCTACTGGTGCCGCCGCTGCTGTTCTTGCGGCGGGAGTCCATACATCTACCCAGTGGGCTGTCACAGTCATATAGTCCTGAGCCTGCCCTGCTCCACTTGTCCACATGTCCGTGGTTAAGTGGACATTGGGTACAACTGCATTTTTTAGGACACTGGTGAGTCTTTTTCTGAGGTCTGTGTACATTTTCGGTATAGCCTGCCTAGAGAAATGGAACCTAGATGGTATTTGGTACCGGGGACACAGTACCGCCAACAAGTCTCTAGTTGGCTCTGCAGTAATGATGGATACCGGAACCACGTTTCTCACCGCCCAGGATGCCAAGGCCTCAGTTATCCGCTTTGCAGCAGGATGACTGCTGTGATATTTCATCTTCCTCGCAAAGGACTGTTGGACAGTCAATTGCTTGGTGGAAGTAGTAAAAGTGGTCTTACGATTTCCCCTCTGGGATGACCATCGACTCCCAGCAGCAACAACAGCAGCGCCAGCAGCAGTAGGCGTTACACGCAAGGATGCATCGGAGGAATCCCAGGCAGGAGAGGACTCGTCAGAATTGCCAGTGACATGGCCTGCAGGACTATTGGCATTCCTGGGGAAGGAGGAAATTGACACTGAGGGAGTTGGTGGGGTGGTTTGCGTGAGCTTGGTTACAAGAGGAAGGGATTTACTGGTCAGTGGACTGCTTCCGCTGTCGCCCAAAGTTTTTGAACTTGTCACTGACTTATGATGAATGCGCTGCAGGTGACGTATAAGGGAGGATGTTCCGAGGTGGTTAACGTCCTTACCCCTACTTATTACAGCTTGACAAAGGCAACACACGGCTTAACAAATGTTGTCCGCATTTCTGTTGAAATACTTCCACACCGAAGAGCTGATTTTTTTGGTATTTTCACCAGGCATGTCAATGGCCATATTCCTCCCACGGACAACAGGTGTCTCCCCGGGTGCCTGACTTAAACAAACCACCTCACCATCAGAATCCTCCTGGTCAATTTCCTCCCCAGCGCCAGCAACACCCATATCCTCCTCATCCTGGTGTACTTCAACACTGACATCTTCAATCTGACTATCAGGAACTGGACTGCGGGTGCTCCTTCCAGCACTTGCAGGGGGCGTGCAAATGGTGGAAGGCGCATGCTCTTCACGTCCAGTGTTGGGAAGGTCAGGCATCGCAACCGACACAATTGGACTCTCCTTTGGATTTGTGATTTCGAAGAACGCACAGTTCTTTGCTGTGCTTTTGTCAGCTTGAGTCTTTTCATTTTTCTAGCGAGAGGCTGAGTGCTTCCATCCTCATGTGAAGCTGAACCACTAGCCATGAACATAGGCCAGGGCCTCAGCCGTTCCTTGCCACTCCGTGTGGTAAATGGCATATTGGCAAGTTTACGCTTCTCCTCCGACAATTTTATTTTAGATTTTTGAGTCCTTTTTTTACTGATATTTGGTGTTTTGGATTTTACATGCTCTGTACTATGACATTGGGCATCAGCCTTGGCAGACGACGTTGATGGCATTTCATCGTCTCGGCCATGACTAGTGGCAGCAGCTTCAGCACGAGGTGGAAGTGGATCTTGATCTTTCCCTATTTTTGGAACCTCAACATTTTTGTTCTCCATATTTTAATAGGCACAACTAAAAGGCACCTCAGGTAAACAATGGAGATGGATGGATACTAGTATACTTATGGATGACGAGCGACTGCCGACACAGAGGTAGCTACAGCCGTGGACTACCGTACTGCGGCTGCTGCTAATATAGACTGGATGATAATGATATAAAAATATATATATATCACTACTGCAGCCGGACAGGTATATATTATATAATGACGGACCTGCTGGACACTGTCAGCTCAGCACTGCAGATTCCTAAAGTAAGCTACTAGTATCAAGAAGATAGAAAAAAAAAACACCACGGGTAGGTGGTATACAATTATGGATGGACGAGCGACTGCCGACACAGAGGTAGCTACAGCCGTGGACTACCGTACTGCGTCTGCTGCTAATATAGACTGGATGATAATGATATAAAAAATATATATATATCACTACTGCAGCCGGACAGGTATATATTATATAATGACGGACCTGCTGGACACTGTCAGCTCAGCACTGCAGACTCCTAAAGTAAGCTACTAGTATCAAGAAGATAGAAAAAAAAAAACACCACGGGTAGGTGGTATACAATTATGGATGGACGAGCGACTGCCGACACAGAGGTAGCTACAGCCGTGGACTACCGTACTGCGTCTGCTGCTAATATAGACTGGATGATAATGATATAAAAAATATATATATATATCACTACTGCAGCCGGACAGGTATATATTATATAATGACGGACCTGCTGGACACTGTCAGCTCAGCACTGCAGACTCCTAAAGTAAGCTACTAGTATCAAGAAGATAGAGAAAAAAAAAACACCACGGGTAGGTGGTATACAATTATGGATGGACGAGCGACTGCCGACACAGAGGTAGCTACAGCCGTGGACTACCGTACTGCGTCTGCTGCTAATATAGACTGGATGATAATGAGATATAAAATATATATATATCACTACTGCAGCCGGACAGGTATATATTATATAATGACGGACCTGCTGAACACTGTCAGCTCAGCACTGCAGACTCCTAAAGTAAGCTACTAGTATCAAGAAGATAGAAGAAAAAAAAACACCACGGGTAGGTGGTATACAATTATGGATGGACGAGCGACTGCCGACATAGAGGTAGCTACAGCCGTGGACTACCGTACTGCGTCTGCTGCTAATATAGACTGGATGATAATGAGATATAAAATATATATATATCACTACTGCAGCCGGACAGGTATATATTATATAATGACGGACCTGCTGGACACTGTCAGCTCAGCACTGCAGACTCCTAAAGTAAGCTACTAGTATCAAGAAGATAGAAAAAAAAATAACACCACGGGTAGGTGGTATACAATTATGGATGGACGAGCGACTGCCGACACAGAGGTAGCTACAGCCGTGGACTACCGTACTGCGTCTGCTGCTAATATAGACTGGATGATAATGATATAAAAAATATATATATATCGCTACTGCAGCCGGACAGGTATATATTATATAATGACGGACCTGCTGGACACTGTCAGCAGAATGCGTTTATAGAATAAAAAACACCACACGACGAGTGTTTAACTTTTTCAGGCAGACAATCACAATATACTGGTGGTCAGCAGACAATCACAATATACTGGTGGTCAGTGGTCACTGGTCAGTCACACTGGCAGTGGCACTCTGGCAGCAAAAGTGTGCACTGTACTTAAAATATGTACTCCTGCTATAACTGCTCCCCAGTCTCCCCCACAATTAAGCTGTGTGAGCAGTGAGCACTCAGCACAGTTAGATATACAGTATTACATATGATGCAGCACACTGAGGCTGAGCACAGATATGGTATGTGACTGTGTCACACTGTGTATCGTTTTTTTTCAGGCAGAGAACGGATTAATTAAACTGGTGGTCACTGGTCACACTATCAGCAACAGCAAGTAGTACTCCTAATATGCTCCCCAAAATTAGTAAATCAACAATCAAATGTCTCTACTCTAGTCTAAACGGAGAGGACGCCAGCCACGTCCTCTCCCTATCAATCTCAATGCACGTGTGAAAATGGCGGCGACGCGCGGCTCCTTATATAGAATCCGAGTCTCGCGATAGAATCCGAGCCTCGCGAGAATCCGACAGCGGGATGATGACGTTCGGGCGCGCTCGGGTTAACCGAGCAAGGCGGGAGGATCCGAGCCTGCTCGGACCCGTGTAAAATAAGCTGAAGTTCGGGGGGGTTCGGTTTCCGAGAAACCGAACCCGCTCATCACTACTTATAATAACTGTCATGCAGAAGTAAGAGAAATCATATCGAAAAACTATAATATCTTAAAACAAGACAACATACTAGTAAATATTCTTCCAAAAGAACCGAATTTCATTTTCCAAAAGAATAAGTCTCTTAAAAATATATTAGCCCTCAGCCACCTGAAAAGAATTGAGGAAGGTATTAATCCTAAAAGTAGCTTAGAAAGAACAGATTGGCTCACACAGTTGAGTAAAAAAACGAAAGGGTTTTTTAAATGTGGCAGGAATAGATGTTTAACCTGCAACTTTACAACCAATCATACTGTGAGGATTAATATAGATGGGGAAGAGAAACCATACGAAATAAAAACATATACAGGTTGAGTCTCCCTTATCCAAAATGCTTGGGACCAGAAGTATTTTGGATATGGGATTTTTCCGTATTTTGGAATAATTGCATACCATAATGAGAGATCATGGTGATGGGACCTAAATCTAAGCGCAGAATGTATTTATGTTACATATACACCTTATACACACAGCCTAAAGGTCATTTTAGCCAATATTTTTTTATAACTTTGTGCATTAAACAAAGTGTGTCTACATTCACACAATTCATTTATGTTTCATATACACCTTATACACACAGCCTGCAGGTCATTTAATACAATATTTTTAATAACTTTGTGTATTAAACAAAGTTTGTGTACATTGAGCCATCAAAAAACAAAGGTTTCACTATCTCACTCTCACTCAAAAAAGTCCGTATTTCGGAATATTCCGTATTTCGGAATATTTGGATATGGGATACTCAACCTGTATGAATTGCAACACATCTTACGTAATCTATATGCTGACCTGCGGATGTAACTTAAAATATATTGGGAGGACTACACGTCCCCTAAAAGTAAGATTTCTTGAGCACCGCAGAAACATCTTGAAAAAAGTCCTAACACACAGTGTATCGAAACACTATGTGGATTTCCATAAAAGAAACCCCAAATGTCTGAAGGTGACAGGCTTAGAATTCATCAGTAAAACGATACGAGGGGGGGATCGGTATAAGACCCTCTGTAAACAAGAAGTATTCTGGATGCTTAAAATGAACAGTATATTCCCTGCAGGTCTAAATGAGTCGGTAGAACTCAATTGCGTGATTTGGATCATGGAGGTTCACCCCCCACCCCCCCTTCACCCCCACCCCTCCCCCCTTCCCTTGTTCCCCCATTCCCTTACTCTCCCTTCCTCCCCTTCAGTGCCAATATATATTTTTAGTTATATCTTGTCATATCAGTGGGTTTCATTGAGCAAGTAGAACCTGCTGTTGTAACCTATAGCACAAAATAACATAAAAGACCCCATTCCAGTTCAATTGCTATAAGGTTTTACCTATTTCCCATGAATAGTTGTTACGTCTCCCTAGATGTAGATAATTATATACTAAGTAGTAATTATGTACGCTTATTTTTCTTGACATTTTTGCTTATCGACATGTCCCAAGTTAATTATGTACAGATATTTACCTGATCATTGTATGAAGCATCTGTTTTCTGTTTACATTAAGATAACAATGGCCAAATAACTGGATGGTGAATAAGGCATAAGATTGCTCTGTATTTGTGACTTTATTAAATTACATTTTCCCTATCCGCCAAAGCAATGATCAGATGATGGAAAGTGAGAGAAATAGATAATTTATGCAACTTTACAATGTTACCAGCCGGTTTAAGATTGTTCTGTATTAACCATAGAATTTTATTAAATGAAACTCCCTCTATTTGCCAATGCAATAATCTGATGACGTAGGCTAGAAGAATAGATAATCTATGCAATTTACTATGTTACGAGCCGAACGAATATAGATAGGTTCTTTAGCGCAATATGCGTTCCACTAAGTGCCGGTCACGTGACCTCGTGTGCGCCATATGATTGGAGTAGAGATAGACTCTATCTCCATAACAACCTATGCGGGTCACGGACCGGAAGTGACTACGTGCGCGGTACACGATTGGAGAAGATCTATCTCCATAACAGCCTATGCGGGTCATTAACAGGAAGTCCGCGTGCGTTCCAGAACTTTCGGACTGAATTTGAGTATACTTTAACAACAATAATAAGGTATAATGGTTCATATTGTATATTGTGTCTTTTATATTGCCTTAAGTCTATTCACATAGGCCCTCATTCCGAGTTGTTCGCTCGCAAGCTGCTTTTAGCAGCTTTACACACGCTAAGCCGTCGCCTACAGGGAGTGAATCTTAGCTTCTTAAAATTGCGAACGAAAGATTCGCAATATAGCGAAAAGACATCTCTGTGCAGTTTCTGAGTAGCTCAAGACTTACTCGGCATCTGCGATCAGTTCAGTGCTTGTCGTTCCTGGTTTGACGTCACAAACACACCCAGCGTTCGCCCAGACACTCCTCCGTTTCACTGCACTATTGAGCTTATAGTCACCATACATATATATAGATTAATCACTTGCCGCTTGATCCAATGTCCCCATGGGACCCGCACGGTTTGAATGTCCCTTATCCTGGGGTTGTTGCACAATCCCCGGGCCGAATGCTTGTAATAACAATGCTGGAGGAATGTCTGTCCCAGTAGTGTGGCAATACAACAGGAAAGTCCTCACCAGTAGTGCGTAGTTGTAATGATGTTCGGTCCTTGTTATATGGATGTGGGTACAGATGACAGCGCTTTTTGACCACAGAGGTCCAAGTGGTGATGAATATTCCGTGAAAAGGTGACACAGGCTTACACCTGACGCGTTTCACAGCTAACTGCTGCTTTATCATTCCGAGTTGTTCGCTCGATAAATTTTTTCGCATCGCAGCGATTTTCCGCTTAGTGCGCATGTGCAATGTCCGCAGTGCGACTGCGCCAAGTAAATTTGCTATGCAGTTAGGATTTTTACTCACGGTTTTTTCTTCGTTCTGGTGATCGTAATGTGATTGACAGGAAGTGGGTGTTTCTGGGCGGAAACAGGCCGTTTTATGGGTGTGTGCGAAAAAACGCTACCGTTTCTGGGAAAAACGCGGGAGTGGCTGGAGAAACGGAGGAGTGTCTGGGAGAACGCTGGGTGTGTTTGTGACGTCAAACCAGGAACGACAAGCACTGAACTGATCGCAGATGCCGAGAAAGTCTGGAGCTACTCAGAAACTGCTAAGAAGTGTCTATTCGCAATTTTGCTAATCTTTCGTTCGCAATTTTACTATGCTAAGATTCACTACCAGTAGGCGGCGGCTTAGCATGTGCAAAGCTGCTAAAAGCAGCTTGCGAGCGAACAAGTCGGATTGAGGGCCTTTGTCTTTCAGCTTCATACTGTTCTTTTAGCCTTCTAAGCTCTTGTGTGTTCTCATTATTAGAATTCATGATGCAGGTAGCATGTGTGTATGGTTCAGGTGGTGTTGTTTTATACCTGCTGTGACAGGACGGTCCCGTACGAAAGCACTCGTCGCTTTCGCGTCCCGTTGGCTGCGCACAGAATGGAAGGTCAAGTCACACGAGGCCTGACCACATAGGGGATTCCCGCTTACCGTAAGTAACCGCCTGTTACTGACTCCACCCACTGCGCTGTGGGCGGGTTTATGCTGCCACCACCAAACTCCTAACCGGCCGTGGCGTTTGGAACCACGGTTCTGCTCTGTATGTGCCGACGCACTGCCTTACCACCCCTGTGTGGTGCTGACGAATCCCCACTAGCCACTTGCTAGGCCTCTACCAGTAGCTGGCAGAAGGCGGAGCTTGGAGACGTTTAGGTGCTTCCCTGGACAGCCGGAGGACGGGGCTAGGTTTGGCCTAACCCTGTAGGTCACAAGATGAAGCAGTCTTCTTGAGGCAATGATGTTTATTTGCTCAATAGTTCTAAAGAGAACCCTTCCCTATTGCTAGGGGCAACAGCATACAATCAGATGTTTCAGCAGAATAAAGATGGTACAACTACAAATCTGGAGGCACGCAGGTCTCCTTTTTATGTCAATTTTCCACACAGTATCACAGGGGGGTAAGCCCTCCCTGTCTTCTCCAACCAATCAGGTTATTTTACAAAATACCAATAAATCACATTTTACAAGGATATAAGTGCAATAAAACAATATCCTCCTTCCTGTCACCCAGACAACGTTTGGTATCAGATTAACATTCACTATTGATAAATTTATCACATAGCTTCACAATACAAATGTTTCTGTCTCATTCACATCTCCAGGCAAACCCAGTGTTTGAGATTACAACAGGAAGGCTACAATACAAACAAACAGTCTTACTTCCTGCATCGGCCATTCAGTGTTCGTATATCAATTAAATCAGGTACATGAAACAAGTTCCAAGCCCATAGACCCAGTGATTAGCATCTCTCTCTAAGGAACTTACACATCAAAAGGTATTGGCCCTCATTCCGAGTTGATCAGTCGCAAGGCGAATTTAGCAGAGTTACACACGCTTAGTCTACGCCTACTGGGAGTGTATCTTAGCATCTTAAAAGTGCGAACGAAGTTTACGCAATATTGCAAACAAAAAAAACTTAGCAGTTTTAGAGTAGCTCCAGACTTACTCTGCCTGTGCGATCAGTTCAGTGCTTGTCGTTCCTGGTTTGACGTCACAAACACTCCCAGCGTTCGCCCAGACACTCCCCCGTTTCTCCGGCCACTCCTGCGTTTTTTCCGGAAACGGTAGCGTTTTCATCCACACGCCCATAAAACGCCGTGTTTCCGCCCAGTAACACCCATTTCCTGTCAATCACACTACGTTCGCCGGTGCGAACAAAAAGCCGTGAGTAAAAATCCTTTCTTCATAGCAGAATTACTTAGCGCAGTCGCAGTGCGAACATTGCGCATGCGCTCTAAACTGATTTTCACTGCGATGCGAAAAAAAAGAACGAGCGAACGACTCGGAATGAGGGCCATTGTCCTTCACACATCTCTGCTAGGACAGGGCCATTAGCATGCCACTTCCTATTTCCAGAGGATAAGAGATGATTATTCAGACATCTATAACAGTAAGTGCATTTTCCTCTTTAAATATACAGATGACCACATCTTGAATATAAAATAAATACAGTTAAACATGCAATCCTACAATTGTGCACAGAGCACTACATATGACATGTTAAAACACATCATTAAACAAACTTTTAAACAGTCCGCGCCCAGCGCCGTAAGTACGTTTAACAGTGACGCCAAGCGCCTATTGTCCGCAACATGGCGTCGGGCATTAGGGGTTAACCCCTTCAGTGCCGCGGCGGCCATTTTCCATGTGGCTGAGGCCTCTCTGGCCACACTCCTCCACCCCCCATTCAAGCGGGTCAACCAGGGACCCATGTCCTAACGATTTGGGTCCTGGCCCTGCAGTCCGTTGGGGTGAAGGGGACGCTACCTGGGGGGTGTAGGCTCTGGCCTAGACAGTTCATCCATAGTGTAGTGGGCCTCTCTTCGTGGGTGCACAATGTTCAAATAGTCTACCTGAAGTCCAAGTTCAAGGCTCCACCACAAAAGTCTGTCCAATTTCCCCAAGGTAGATTGCAGCCACCTAACAGGTGGGTGGTAAGTCACCACGGTGGGGGGCCAGTAACACACAAATGCCACCCACGGTGTCCCAATTGTGGCATACCCCACCTCCCACAATAGCAGTGTACTGCTCAACCAGGCCACAGGGTGCTCCTGCCCATATGGCTCTTTCTGGCTCGGTACTACTCCCAGTCCGTGCAGTGGCGCAGTAGTTCGTAACACACAGTCCTGGTCAAGAATGTGCGCCATCAGCACTGGAGCGGGTACCCGAGCCTCCTTCAATGACTGGAATGCCAACTCGCAAGCGGGTGTAAAGTCCACTGACTTGGGAATGCCCTTCCTAGCCATCTCTGTCAAGGGGTTCACTACAGGACTAAAGTCAATGACAACATGTCCGTAGGGCCTTACAGGTTCTAAGGTCAGTACCGGTCTGGGTGATGTGGGTCGGGGACAGCCTCTGGTTGCCTCCACCCCCTCTTGTTTTTGCCTACCCCTGTCTCCTCCCACATGGTGCCCCAGGCACTGCACCTCCGTCATACCTATCTGGCAACTGTCTGCCCTAACCGTCAGACCTGCCCTCCAATCCTCTTCTGTCGACTTATGACTCGGGAAACTTACCCTGTCACCTAGGCCTACTCTCCCCTCCTCGTCCGCTACCTGTGCCACAGTGATGGCGGCCAGACCACCATCCTCTGGATCCTGTGTGGCATCCACTACAGGGAGGCTGCGTGTCTTCCCCGATCTACTGCGCACAGGCAGGGGACCTGCTATGTCCACAGCAACTTGCTGCAAGGGTTCTCCTATGGGCAGAGGCCCAGAGACAACACAACCGCTGGAGTGCCCCGGCTGCCTATGCATGGCACCAGCCTTACAGTTGGTCTGGGCATCATCCGACATTCCAGACCAGGGTAAGCTCTGTGTCAGGCACTTCAGGGTACGGTCTGTCTCCGGGTTACCGTCCAAAGGGGTTTCGCTGGCAACCGACACCGGTTGCGCAGGAACGTTCCCTGGGGGGACCAGTTGGACACATTCCCTATCTGGTCTATCCCCTCCCACTTTCCTGGCTACCCTATACCTTAACCCTTCCTGCCAGGTCAAACTTCCTGCCCCAACCCTGTCAAGGCCGCTGCCAGAGTGGCGCCTCATGCCTTTCAGGGATGGGTCAGAGAGTTGAACCTCCCTAAACTCCTGCCTGCGGCCCTCAATCTCTCCTAAATTGGGACACACTACAGGGGGATCTAGGTGGGGACGACTAGGGTCAGTCTGGTAGGGGTCAGTCATGGAAAAGTCAGTGTGGTTTCTCATACTCACCGCTGGAGTTGGCAAACCACTTGGGTCAGGAGCATCATTGGGCACCCCCACAGGATCAAACGAGCTGGAAACGACATCCTCTGCGTTGCTAGTGGACGTGGGCATACCAGAGGCAAAAGGCATGCTGGGTCGATGTGCTGATCTAGCCGCTGTAATCTTTTCCTCTGGGCTGGTTGAAGCTGTGGTTGGCTGTGCTGGCAGTTGTCTAGCAGCTGTAGTCTTTTCCTCTGGGCTGGGCTGTGCTGGAGTAGCTGATGTCAACGGTGGTTGTGGAACTTGACTCCAGGGAATGGCGCCAACAAACGTAGTGACGATCCCACCACCCAGATCATTTCCTAGGACCACATCAGTTGGGAGACCATCCATGACGGCAACTTCTCGCAACTCTGGTCCAACTCCCCAGTCCAGGTAGAATCTTGCCATGGGAACCGCTTTTTCTGTTCCATCTGCCAGGGTGACCTTGGCAGTGCGACCCTGCAATACTACAGCAGGATCTATAAGGTGGGGGCTCACCACAGTGATTGAGGCCCCAGAGTCTCTTAGGCCTTCTCCCTGCAGGGGTCCCACGTGGACTGGCTGCAGGTGCCTCCACATGTTGTGTAGGGGCTGTTTGGCCATGCAGGTGACTCTCTCCGCAGAGTGCACCTGTCTCTCGCCACACTCCATCGGACTGACTGGAGGGGGAACAGTCTCTGTAGGCTCATCTCCTCTCGTCAAACAAGCGATCCGGGCTCCAGCACTCGGATTTGGGGCACAAGTCTGGGGTGCTTGGGATGCAGGACAGTTCATCCTCAGATGTCCGATTTTCCCACAGCCGTAGCACTTCTTCTCCAGTCGTGGCACCAATGATCTCTGATCAGTTGCAGGGACGCTGCGGTACGGTTGCTGGCTAAGAGCACCCGGGTTGGAAGATGCTTGTCTTTGGGGGTGATGAGCTGAAGAGGGGGGTCCCCTTGGTGGTGCAGTCTGTTGGAGCTGGCTGCTGGCTGGGTGCTTCTGCCTCCGTGGCCGAATTGCCACATATTTGTCGGCTAATTAGGCAGCCATTTTTAAGCTGGGTGGCTCCCGATCTACCACCCACTCCTTCACTTCTTGGGCGCACCTGCGGTAGAACTGCTCCCTGCAGATCAGGTCGATCAGTGCGTCCCATGTAGTGGCTTCCGAATCCTTCACCCACTTCACCACGTACTGCCGCAGCTGGGTGGTGAACTGCTCATGGGTGCAGCTAGGATTCTTGGGCAAGTCTCTGAACTTCTTCCTGTAAGACTCTGGAGTGATGAAGAATCGCAACTTCGTCGTAGTTCCCACAGTCCTCCGTGGCCACACCTCGATAGGCCTCCAAGGCCTCTCCATGCAGAGTGGGCACAAGGTGTCTCACCCACTCTGACTCGGGTAGATCGTGTAGTTTACAAGTCCTTTTAAAAACTTGCAAATGTCCATCAATGTCCCCATCACTGTCTGCAAACTTGGCAAACTGAATACGTCCTGATCTGTGTACAACAGCTGGCAACGGCTCCCGGGGTACCACGGCCTGTGGTGCCCGCTCCGCATGCCACATCCGAATGACAAGCATGCGTTCTTGCTCCGTTGCCCTTTCCCCCAATTCCGCTAGCCGATCTGCTAGGGTATCCGGGCCGCCCCCCCTGGGACGTTGGGATCCTGGCCCTGCTAGGGATTGCTGGGAAACATTGCTGCTGTGAGAGAGGGCGGGGCTTCTGGGTCTCACCGGTTCCTTACGAAGGTCCACTGTTGGGCCGTCCTCTGCGATGCTGACGCCGTCAGTGCTTTGCACCTCCGCCCGATGGGACTCCTCCACGCTCCTGAGCGCCGCCTTCATGATGCTTCTGGACGCGTTGGAAGGGATATCCACACCCTTCTCCTGGCACACGATCTCCAGATTGCCCTTAGACGTTCCTCTGAAGTCCGTCATCTTGTGCGTTCTCCTGCGCTGCAGTTACTCCTCTCCTGAGTAACTCGGCTTCTCCAATCGGGTGATGAAAAGCCGCCTGGGAATATCCCACCGCTATGCCAACAATTTCTGTGACAGGACGGTCCCATACGAAAGCACTCGCCGCTTTCGTGTCCCGTTGGCTGCGCACAGAATGGAAGGTCAAGTCACACGAGGCCTGACCACATAGGGGATTCCCGCTTACCGTCAGTAACCGCCTGTTACTGACTCCACCCACTGCGCTGTGGGCGGGTTTATGCTGCCACCACCAAACTCCTAACCGGCCGTGGCGTTTGGAATCAAGGTTCTGCTTTGTATGTGCCGACGCACTGCCTTACCACCCCTGTGTGGTGCTGACGAATCCCCACTAGCCACTTGCTAGGCCTCTACCGGTAGCTGGCGGAAGGCGGAGCTTGGAGACGTTTAGGTGCTTCCCTGGACAGCCGGAGGACGGGGCTAGGTTTGGCCTAACCCTGTAGGTCAAAAGATGAAGCAGTCTTCTTGAGGCAATGATGTTTATTTGCTCAATAGTTCTAAAGAGAACCCTTCCCTATTGCTAGGGGCAACATCATAAAATCAGATGTTTCAGCAGAATAAAGATGGTAAAACTACAAATCTGGAGGCACGCAGGTCTCCTTTTTATGTCAATTTTCCACACAGTATCACAGGGGGGTAAGCCCTCCCTGTCTTCTCCAACCAATCAGGTTATTTTACAAAATACAAATAAAACACATTTTACAAGGATATAAGTGCAATAAAACAATATCCTCCTTCCTGTCACCCAGACGTTTGGTATCAGATTAACATTCACTATTGATAAATTTATCACATAGCTTCACAATACAAATGTTTCTGTCTCATTCACATCTCCAGGCAAACCCAGTGTTTGAGATTACAACAGGAAGGCTACAATACAAACAAACAGTCTTCCTTCCTGCATCGGCCATTCAGTGTTCGTATATCAATTAAATCAGGTACATGAAACAAGTTCCAAGCCCATAGACCCAGTGATTAGCATCTCTCTCTAAGGAACTTACACATCAAAAGGTATTGTCCTTCACACCTCTCTGCTAGGACAGGGCCATTAGCATGCCACTTCCTATTTCCAGAGGATAAGAGATGATTATTCAGACATCTATAACAGTAAGTGCATTTTCCTCTTTAAATATACAGATGACCACATCTTGAATATAAAATAAATACAGTTAAACATGCAATCCTACAATTGTGCACAGAGCACTACATATGACATGTTAAAACACATCATTAAACAAACTTTTAAACAGTCCGCGCCCAGCGCCGTAAGTACGTTTAACAGTGACGCCAAGCGCCTATTGTCCGCAACATGGCGTCGGGCACTAGGGGTTAACCCCTTCAGTGCCACGGCGCCCATTTTCCACGTGGCTGAGGCCTCTCCGGCCACACCTGCTTATGCATGCTTAACGTCATTTCACACAGGTGATGCATATACAATTGGTACATTTGCTTTGATTGCTTACAATATTTAAGCAGTTTCTAGCCATCTGTAGTTTGTGGGTGTATTGAGGTTAAGGAAGGTGTAGTGTGCTGTACTGAGTGGTGGAGAGAGGGTGTGGAAGGTAAGTGTCTGTTTTTGTATTTTTTTTATTTATGTAGTGTATTTACTCATATTTCTTTGGAGTAATTTTTATATTCATGAGTGATATGCAGAGTCGTGCTGATTTAAGTTTAAATTAGTTTTTTTGCCAGTAAGTATGGTTCTAATTCCACTTTTGTGTTTTGGTTTTGGCTTGGTTTTGCCAAAACCACAGTTTCGTGTTTTGGTTTTGGTTTTGGATCTGGATGTTTTTAAAAAAAAAACATAAAAACAGCTAAAATCACAGAATTTGGGGGTATTTTTTGCTCGTATTATTAACCTCAATAACAATCATTTTCACTCATTTCCAGTCTATTCTGAACACCTCATACCTCACAATATTGTTTTTAGTCCAAAAGGTTGCAGCGAGCTTGCTGGATGACTAATCTAAGCAATACAAGTGGACAACACAAACACCTGGCCCATCTAGGAGTGGCACTGCAGTGTCAGACAGGAGGGCAGATATAAAAAAGGCCCCAAACAGCACATGATGCAAAGAAGAAAAATAATTGCAATGAGGTAGTTGTATGACTAAGCCAAGCGACACAAACAATTGGCACATCTAGGCGTGGCGCTGCAGTGTCAGACAGGAGGGCAGATATAAAAAAGGCCCCAAACAGCACATGATGCAAAGAAGAAAAATAATTGCAATTAGGTAGTTGTATGACTAAGCCAAGCGACACAAACAATTGGCCCATTTAGGCATGGCACTGCAGTGGCAGACAGGAAGGCAGATATAAAAAAAAAGGCCCCTAACAGCACATGACGCAAAGAAGAAGAAAAGGTGCACTGAGGTTGCTGTATGACTAAGCTAATCAACACAACCACCTGGCCCATCTAGTAGTGTCACACAGTAGCTGAATGTCGAGAGTGGGCTGCAATTGTTTGGTCCACTGACAGCATCTCTAGCATACTCCAGTCACTTTTAAAAAAATCTGCAATTGGTGGACTTATACATTAGTACCCCAGGACTAATACAGCAGTACCCCATGACTCATACGGCAGTGTCACACAGGATGGCACTTTTCAAAAACTAGGCCCCAAACAGCACCTCATGCAAAGATTTAGAAGAGGTGCAATGAGGTAGCTGTATGACTAAGCCAAGCGACACAAACAATTCCAACTGGAATTATACGTCCAAATCACTGGAATTAATTGGCAAAATCACTGTCATTATATGTCCAAATCACTGGAATTAATTGGCAAGATTACTGTAATTATACGTCTAAATTACTGGAATTAATTGGCAAGATCACTGTAATTAATAATTATATGTCCAAATCACTGGAATTAATTGGCAAAATCACTGGAATTATACATCCAAATCACTGGAATTAATTGGCAAGATCACTGTAATTAATAATTATACATCCAAATCACTGGAATTAATTGGCAAGATTACTGTAATTATACGTCCAAATTACTGGAATTAATTGGCAAGATCACTATAATTAATAATTATACGTCCAAATCACTGGAATTAATTGGCAAGATCACTGTAATTATACGTCTAAATTACTGGAATTAATTGGCAAGATCACTGTAATTAATAATTATATGTCCAAATCACTGGAATTAATTGGCAAAATCACTGGAATTATACATCCAAATCACTGGAATTAATTGGCAAGATCACTGTAATTAATAATTATACATCCAAATTACTGGGATTAATTGGCAAGATTACTGTAATTATACGTCCAAATTACTGGAATTAATTGGCAAGATCACTGTAATTATTAATTATACGTCAAAATTACTGGAATTAAATGGCAAAATCTCGCTATCGCCTGCCTAGTAAAGTGGAATCTAGATGGGATTTGGTACCATGGACACAATACCTCCATCAATTGTCTAAATCCCACTGCACTAATGGCGGATACCGGATGCATGTCTAACACCAACATAAGTGTCTAGGCCTCAGTTATGAGGGCTTCCATCGTCATGTGATGCTGAACCACTTGTCATGAACATAGGCCAGGGCCTCAGCCGTTCCTTGTCACTCCGTGTCATAAATGGCATATTGGCAAGTTTACATTTCTCCTCAGACCATTTCAATTTCTTTTTTTGGGTCTTTTTACTGAACTTTGGCTTTTTGGATTTTACATGCCCTCTACTATCACATTGGGCATCAGCCTTGGCAGATGACATTGATGGCATTTCATCGTCTATGTCATGGCTAGTGGCAGCAGCTTCAGCACTAGTAGGAAGTGGTTCTTGATCTTCCCTATTTTATCCTCCAATTGTTTGTTCTCCATTATTTTTCTGGAGTTATATAACACAATATGCGGCACAAGAGAGCGTACCCCTACACCTCACAGAGCAAACCCTGTAAAAATGATTTGGATTAAATATTAATAACCCCTTTATTTGGCGTAAATAATATACAGCACAGGACAGCGCCACTGAATTTATATGGCAGCACCACTGGACTGGATTTATATGGAATTATATGGATTTATATGGAATTATACGGCAGGATAACTGGAATTATACGCCAGTATTCCGAGAATTATATGGCAATATCATAGGAATTATACAGCAATGTCACAGGAATTATACGCCAGTATCATGGGAATTGTATGGTAGTATCACAGGAATTATATGCCAGTATTCCGAGAATTATATGGCAATATCACAGGAATTATACTGCAATGTCACAGGAATTATATGGCAATATCACAGCAATTATACGGCAATATCATAGGAATTATATGTCAGTATTCAGAGAATTATAGGGCAATGTCACAAAAATTATACGCCAGGATTCTGAGAATTATACGGCAATATCACAGGAATTATACGGCAATATCATAGGAATTATACGCCAGTATTCCAAGAATTATACGGCAATGTCACAGGAATTATACGCCAGTATTCTGAGAATTATACGGCAATGTCACAGGAATTATACGTCAGTATTCCGAGCATTATATCGCAGTATCACAGGAATTATACGCCAGTATTCCGAGAATTATACGGAAATGTCACAGGATTTATACGGCAGTATTCCGAGAATTATACGGCAATGTCACAGGAATTATACAGCAATCTCATGGGAATTATACGCTAGTATCACGGGAATTATACAGGAGTAACACTGGATATATGGCAGCAGAGGACACCACCACTGTGACTGGTCACTGGACTGATGCTGCACAAGACACTTCCCCTGGTCTAATGCAAGACAACACAGCACCACTGAAAGGGACTTATACAGCTACACTGGATATATGGCAGCAGAGGACACCACCACTGTGACTGGTCACTGGACTGATGCTGCACAAGACACTACCCCTGGTCTGATGCAAGACAACACAGCAAAAATGCAAGGGACTTATACAGCAGCTAGCAGCACTGGGGACATATAGCAGCAGAGGACACCAACACTGACTGGCTGGTCTGATGCAGCATAAGACACTGACTGCACTGTACTGGACTAAGCAGCACAACACAGCACAAGACTCGCAACCCCACTTTCCCACCCCCACACAGACACTGAAGATGGAGACACGTCCTCTCACTACACTCTCCGAGACTGGAGTAAAAATGTCCGCGACGCGTGGCTCCATTTATGGTATCCAAATCCTGCGAGAATCTGACAACGGGATGATGACATTTTGCCTCATTCGTGTTTCTGAGTCAGGCAGAAAAACCTGAGCCGGGCTCGAATGGTAAAGTTCGGTACGGTTCGGTTCTCTGAGAAGTTCCTAGTGTTGGTATGTTTTGTGTGGTGGGGTGTTGTTTTCTCTTAGTGTGCTTATTAAGTGTTTTTTTTTTTTCTTCTCAAGGGAGCATCACTTTTCTGTTTGTTTTTCTGGCAAAGCAGCCTTTTTTTTATACAGGCCTTTTGCCTTTGTTTTTTTTTAGTTTATATATATCTGCTTGTAAGTATACGCATGTTCCTTATGTTAGTGTGTTTTGTGAGGTGGTGTATTGTTTTCTCTTAGTGTGCTCAGTGCCAGATTAAGATCCTCATGGGCCCGGAGCTGAAATTTATGAAGGGCCTATTGTGTGTCTCCGTAATGGGTGTGGCCAGCATGGTGGGGGTGTGGCTACTGGTATGGGGGTGTGACCAGTGCTGTGTGTGTGTGTGTGTGTGTGTGTGTGTGTGTGTGTGTGTGTGTGTGTGTGTGTGTGTGTGTGTGTGTGTGTAATAGAAAAATCTCAGTGCTTAAATAATTATATTACAATAATTATTTTATTAAGAGGGTAGTAAAAAGGGGGAAGAACAGTGGAAGATGGGAGGAAGACAGGAGGAAGAACAGTGTCTAGATGGAAGAGGCCCGCCGCTGTGAAGGGGCCCACAGTCGGTAGCAGTATAATGAGTCAGACTGACTCATTACATGCTGCCCGCCATTACGCTGCAGGCGCTAACAATGAAGGAAGCCCAAATGCGGACCCCGGCACCAGCAAAGGAGAAGGGTGATGAGATCAATCATCACCCTTCTTTGTACTCTGCTCAGTGCGCACTGCTGGCTGTCACACTCTTCTCCGACCAGCTCCATACATCCCAACTTTTTTAATCCCAAAATAGGTACCTCTCACGAGTCGAAGATGCGCGCTCCCGAAAAGGGGGTGTGGTCTATGTAAAAGGAGCGTGGCTTTGTGGCAATGCCACAATCGTGAGCCACGCCCCCCATTTTCTGTCACTCTGGGTGAATGCCCAGCACTCTATGAGCTGCTGGCATGCCCCCCGTCCCTCTGTCACCTGTGAATAGACGCTGTGCGCATGAGACTGTCCCACGAAAATCGGGACAGTTGGGAGATATGCAGCACTGTCTCTGCTGGCCGAGGGCCCACCACTGCATGGTGGGAGAAGGGAGAGAGAGAGTCTCGGGAGCATGCTGTGTCCAGGAGACATTGCTGGAGCCAGAGAGCTAGCCAGGAGGGGTGCACAGTACAGTATGTTGTGGGAATAAACCCCATAAAAAAATGTAAATACCAAAGTGTGCACAGTACATGTGTTTTGCTGTGTGTGTTTTGCTATGGGTGTTTTGCTGTGTGTTTGTGTGTGTTTTACTTTATGTGTGTGTGTATTTTTTTACTATGTGTGTATATATTTAAATATCGGTCTATAAAAATTAGAGAAGTGCACCGGAAATTTTTCGGGTTTTGTGTTTTGGTTTTGGATTCGGTTCCGCTGCCGTGTTTGGGATTCGGACGCGTTTTGGCAAAACCTCCCTGAAATTTTTTTTGTCGGATTCGGGTGTGTTTTGGATTCTTTTTTTTTTTTTACAAAAAACCCTCAAAAACAGCTTAAATTATAGAATTTGGGGGTCATTTTGATCCCATAGTATTATTAACCTCAATAACCATAATTTCCACTCATTTTCAGTCTATTCTGAACACCTCACAATATTATTTTTAGTCCTAAAATTTGCACCGAGGTCGCTGGATGGCTAAGCTAAGCGACCCAAGTGGCTGACACAAACACCTGGCCCATCTAGGAGTGGCACTACAGTGTCAGGCAGGATGGCACTTCAAAAAAATTGTCCCCAAACAGCACATGATGCAAAGAAAAAAAGAGGCGCACCAAGGTCGCTGTGTGACTAAGCTAAGCGACACAAGTGGCCGTCACAAACACCTGGCCCATCTAGGAGTGGCACAGCAGTGTCAGGCAGGATGGCACTTCAAAAAAATAGTCCCCAAACAGCACATGATGCAAAGAAAAAAAGAGGCGCACCAAGGTCGCTGTGTGACTAAGCTAAGCGACACAAGTGGCTGACACAAACGCCTGGCGCATCTAGGAGTGGCACTGCAGTGTCAGACAGGATGGCACTTCAAAAAAATTGTCCCCAAACAGCATATGATGCAAAGAAAAAAAGAGGTGCACCAAGGTCGCTGTGTGACTAAGCTAAGCGACACAAGTGGCCGACACAAACACCTGGCCCATCTAGGAGTGGCACTGCTGTGTCAGACAGGATGGCACGTTAAAAAATAGTCCCCAAACAGCACATGATGCAAAGAAAAAAAGAGGCGCACCAAGGTCGCTGTGTGACTAAGCTAAGCGACACAAGTGGCCGACACAAAAACCTGGCCCATCTAGGAGTGGCACTGCAGTGTCAGACAGGATGGCACTTCAAAAAAATAGTCCCCAAACAGCACATGATGCAAAGAAAAAAAGAGGCGCACCAAGGTCGCTGTGTGACTAATCTAAGCGACACAAGTGGCCGACACAAACACCTGGCCCATCTAGGAGTGGCACTGCAGTGTCAGACAGGATGGCACTTCAAAAAAATAGTCCCCAACAGCACATGATGCAAAGAAAAAAAGAGGCGCACCAAGGTCGCTGTGTGACTAAGCTAAGCGACACAAATGGCCGACACAAACACCTGGCCCATCTAGGAGTGGCACTGCAGTGTCAGACAGGATGGCACGTCAAAAAAATTGTCCCCAAACAGCACATGATGCAAAGAAAAAAAGAGGCGCACCAAGGTCGCTGTGTGACTAAGCTAAGCGACACAAGAGGCCGGCACAAACACCTGGCCCATCTAGCAGTGGCACTGCAGTGTCAGACAGGATGGCACTTCAAAAATGGTGCAAATGGTGGAAAGCGCAAGCTCTTCCCGTCCAGTGTTGGGAAGGTCAGGCATCGCAACCGACTCAATTGGACTCTCCTTGGGGATTTGTGATTTAGAAGAACGCACAGTTCTTTGCTGTGCTTTTGCCAGCTTAAGTCTTTTCATTTTTCTAGTGAGAGAGTGCTTCCATCCTCATGTGAATCTGAACCACTAGCCATGAACATAGGCCAGGGCCTCAGCCGTTCCTTGCCACTCCGTGTCGTAAATGGCATATTGGCAAGTTTACGCTTCTCATCAGACGCTTTCAATTTTGATTTTTGGATCATTTTACTGAACTTTTGTTTTTTGGATTTTACATGCTCTCTACTATGACATTGGGCATCGGCCTTGGCAGACGACGTTGATGGCATTTCATCGTCTCGGCCATGACTAGTGGCAGCAGCTTCAGCATGAGGTGGAAGTGGATCTTGATCTTTCCCTATTTTAACCTCCACATTTTTTTTCTCAATTTTTTAATGTGTGGAATTATATGCCAGTATCAATAGCAATGGCCTACTACTATATATACTGTGCACAACTGAAATGCACCACAGGTATGGATGGATAGTATACTTGACGACACAGAGGTAGGTAGAGCAGTGGCCTTCCGTACCGTACTGCTATATATACTGGTGGTCACTGTCAGCAAACTGCAAAACTAAAATGCACCACAGGTATAGAATCTAGATGGATAGTATACTTGACGACACAGAGGTAGGTAGAGTAGTGGCCTTCCATACCATACTGCTATATATACTGGTGGTCACTGTCAGCAAACTGCAATACTAAAATGCACCACAGGTATAGAATCTAGATGGATAGTATTCTTGACGACACAGAGGTAGGTAGAGCAGTAGCCTACTGTACCGTACTGCTATATATTATATACTGGTGGTCAGCAAACTGTGCAAAACTTAAATGCACCAAAATTATGGATGGATAGTATACTTGACGACACAGAGGTAGGTAGAGCAGTGGCCTACTGTACCGTACTGCTATATATTATATACTGGTGGTCAGCAAACTGTGCAAAACTTAAATGCACCACAGGTATGGATGGATAGTATACTTGACGACACACAGGTAGGTAGAGCAGTGGCCTACTGTACCGTACTGCTATATATTATATACTGGTGGTCAGCAAACTGTGCAAAACTGAAATGCACCACAGGTATGGATGGATAGTATACTTGACGACACAGAGGTAGGTAGAGCAGTGGCCTTCTGTACCGTACTCCTATATATTATATACTGGTGGTCAGCAAAATTATGCACTGTACTCCTACTATATACTACAATGCAGCACAGATATGGAGCATTTTTCAGGCAGAGAACGTATAATACTGGTGGTCACTGGTCAGCAAAATTCTGCACTGTACTCCTCCTATATAATACTGCTGGTCCCCAGTCCCCACAATAAAGCAGTGTGAGCACAGATATATGCAGTACACTGAGCACAGATACGGAGCGTTTCTCAGGCAGACAACGTATACTGGTGGTCACTGGTCAGCAAAACTCTGCACTGTACTCCTCCTATATAATACTGCTGGTCCCCAGTCCCCACAATAAAGCAGTGTGAGCACAGATATATGCAGCACACTGAGCACAGATATGGAGCGTTTTTCAGGCAGAGAACGTATAATACTGGTGGTCACTGGTCAGCAAAACTCTGCACTGTACTCCTCCTATATACCCAGTCCCCACAATAAAGCAGTGAGCACTGAGCACAGATATTTGCAGCCCCCTGAACATAGAACTGAGAGGACGCCAGCCACGTCCTCTTACTATCATTTCCAATGCACGAGTAAAAATGGCTGCGACGCACGGCTCCTTATATAGAATCCGAATCTCGCGAGAATCCGACAGCGGGATGACGTTCGGGCGCGCTCGGGTTAACCGAGCCATACGGAAGAATCCGAGTATGCCTCGGATCCGTGTAAAATGGGTGAAGTTCGGGGGGGTTCGGTTTCCGAGGAGCCGAACCCGCTCATCACTAATAAAAATAGTGCACTCACATACTGTGTCATAACGTGTTTAAGGAGTACTACAGTGAGTCGTAACGTGTATAAGGCGCTCTACTGTGTGGCGTTGTGTATAATGAGCACTACTGTGTGTGGTGTTACATGTATAAGGAGCACTTCTGTGTGGCATTATGTGTATAAGGAGCGCTGCTGTGTGGCGTTACGTGTATAAGAAGCACGCCTGTGTGGCGGGACATGTGTAAGGAGCGCTGCTGTGTGACATTACGTGTATAAGTAATGCTGCTGTGTGGGATTACATGTATAAGGAGCGCTGCTGTGTGGTGTAAGGTGTGTAATGAGCGCTGCTGTGTGGCGTAAGGTGTTTAATGAGCGCTGCTGTGTTGAGTAAGGTGTTTAAGGTGCACTGCTGTGTGGCGTAAGGTGTATAATGAGGGCTGCTGTCTGGCGCATTGTGTACAATGAGCGCTGCTGTGTGGCGTAAGGTGTATAAGGAGCGCTGCTGTGTGGCGTAAGGTGTATAAGGAGCGCTGCTGTGTGGCGTAAGGTGTATAAGGAGCGCTGCTGTGTGGTGTAAGGTGTATAACGAGTGCTGCTGTGTGGCGTAAGGTGTATAATGAGTGCTGCTGTGTGGTGTAAGGTGTATAATGAGCGCTGCTGTGTGGCGTAAGGTGTATAATGAGCGCTGCTGTGTGGCGTAAGGTGTATAATGAGTGCTGCTGTGTGGCGTAAGGTGTATAATGAGCGCTGCTGTGCGGCGTAAAGTGTATAATGAGCGCTGCTGTGTGGTGTAAGGGGTATTAGGAGCACTGCTGTGTGCTGCAATTTGAGGGTACTATTGTGTGGTGATGCCCCTTCTTAATGAGACCAAACCCCACTTTTTGGGTGGTCCCTATTTTGCATATGGGAGGTGGGCCCAATGCATATTGATGCGCCTGGGCCCACCACTCTCTAGTTCCGCCACTGGGAGGGAAAAAGGTGGAAGAACAGGGGGAAGATGGGAGGCACACAGGGGATGGGAGGAAGAATAGGGTCTATATGGGAGGAAGACAGGAGGGAGATATGGGAAGAACAATGGAAGATGGGAGGAAGACTGGGGGAAGAACAGTCAGGTGTTCTGGTGGGCGGGGGAATCAGCCTGGTGATGAGGGAGGACGGGGGATTATCCTGGTGAGAAGGGGTGGAAAGGGGATTAGCCTGGTGAGGAGGGGGGGGGGGGGGAGAGTTAGCCTGGGGATGGGGGGATTAGTCTGGGGGGGTTAGGGGATTTGCCTGGGGGGGGTGTTAGCCTGGTGACGGGGGAGGCGGGGGAATTAGTCTGGTGGGGGGGGTAAACTTGGTGACGGGGGAGGAGGGGGGATTAGTCTGGTGTGTGTGGGGGGGGTTAGCCTAATGACAGGGGGAGGAGGGAGATTAGTTTCGTGAGGGAGAGGGTTAGTCTGGTTATAGGGGGAGGAGGGGGATTTGCCTGGTGACAGGAGGAGAATGGGAGGATTAGCCTGGTGAGTGGGGGCGGGTTAGCCTGGTGACAAGGGTAGGAGGGGGCATTAGGCTGGTGTAGGGGTTAGCCTAGTGACAGGGGGAGGAGGGGGATTATTTTTGTGAGGGGGGTTAGCCTGGTTATAGGCAGAGGAGAGGGATTTGCCTGGTGACAGGAGGAGGATGGGAGGATTAGCCTGGTGAGAGGTGTCGGGTAGGCTGGTCACAGGGTGAGGAGGGTGGATTAGACTGTTGAGGAGGGGGGTAGCCTGGTGACACGGGGAGGAAGGCGGGGGGGGGGTTTTGACTGGTGAGGGGGGATAGCCTGGTGACAGGGGAAGGAGGGGGGTAGGCTGGTGAGAAGGGGGGGTAGCCTGGTGACAGGGGGAGGAGGGGGGGGTTAGGCTGGTGAGGAGGGGGGTAGTGTGGTGACAGGGGGAGGAGGGGGGTTAGGCTGGTGAGGAGGGGGGAGTGTGGTGACAGGGGGAGGAGAGGGGGTAGGCTGGTGAGGAGGGGGTGTAGTGTGGTGACAGGGGGAGGAGAAGGGGTTAGGCTGGTGAAGAGGGGGGTAGTGTGGTGACAGGGGAAGGAGGGGGATTGGTCTGGTCTTTTGTGGGGGGGGACATTAGCCTGGTCTGGGGAGGGGGGGGGATTAGCCTGGTTACAGGGGGAGGAGAAGGGATTAGTCTGGTTGGGGGGGAGGGGGCTGCTGGTGCTACATATTGCAGAGCTTTGGGTTATATACTAGATTCTGTATATTACAGTACCTCTCACTTGCAGATGGCGGCTCCAGTACTGCTATAATAGGGGGCTCCTCTCTGGTGTTTCTGACCTACTTGCACCGGACACAGTGAGAGCAACAGGGGACATCCGGCCTTTCCGCGGCCACCAATCACTGCACAGTCACGGACGGCCTGCCTGACATCTAGAGGGAGCTGCGGCTGAGAAAAGAACAGCGCGTGAGCCGCCATAGCCGGGAATGCAGCATGGGCTTCCTGGTACGGGCTTGGTGTCGTGGTCCAGGCTGCCCGGCGCGTATGCGGTGTAATGGTACGGCCTGCCCTGTCCCCTCCCACTCTTCTCCTCATGTACACTGCGGAGATGCCGCCAGCAGCAGCAGCAGCAGCAGAGTAGTGCTGGGTCCAAGTGCCGCTGGCTGATCCTCCGTCCTGCCCTGCAGCGCAGCCGTTAGTAAATAGAGGTGCTGGCGGGGTATCTTTGCACTGCCGCTGTGCTCACCACACCGCAGCGTCACTGGCAAGCTGCTGTAGCAGGAATTTTTTTTCCTGTTTACAGCAGCACAGCAGTGTGCAGATGCAGTGGGCCTATTTTGGAGTGTGGGCCTGGAGCTGCAGCTCCATCAGCCCCATTGTTAATCCGGCCCTGAGTGTGCCTGTTAAGTGTTTTTTTTTTTCTTCTCAAGGAAGCATCATTTTTCTGTTTATTTTTCTGGCAAAGTAGCCTTTTTTGTTTATATACTTGCCCTTTGCCTTTGTTTTTTATTTAAGTTTATATATATCTGCTGGAAAGTATACACATGTTCCTAGTAGAGATGAGTGGGTTCGGGTCCCTGAGAACCGAACAACCTGAACTTCACATTTCAAGTCCTGATCTGAGTCCGTGTCAGACTCGGAAACCAGAATGAGGCAAAAATTTCTTCATCCCGCTGTTGGATTCTCACGGGTTTTGGATCCCACATAAACAGCCGCATGTCGCCGCCATCTTTACTCCAGTCCTGGAGAGTGTAGCGAGAGGATGTGTCTCCTCAGTGTCTGTGCGGGAAAGTGGCGTGGCGCGTGGGGTGGAGACCTGCTCTTTTGTATAATTCCAGTGGTGGTGTCTTGTGCTGCCATATGTCCAGTGCTGCAGTATAAGTCCAGTCCAGTGCTGCTGTCTTGTGCTGCATCAGTCCAGTGGTGGTGTCCTGTGCTGCCATAAGTCCAGTGGTGGTGTCTTGTGCTGCCATATGTCCAGTGCTGCAGTATAAGTCCAGTCCAGTGGTGCTGTCTTGTGCTGCATCAGTCCAGTGGTGGTGTCCTGTGCTGCCATAAGTCCAGTGGTGGTGTCTTGTGCTGCCATAAGTCCAGTGCTGCTGTATAAGTCCAGTCCAGTGGTGCTGTCTTATGCTGCATCAGTCCAGTGGTGGTGTCTTGTGCTGCATCAGTCCAGTCACTCCAGTGGTGGTGTCCTGTGCTGCCATAAGTCCAGTGGTGCTGCTGTAGTGTATACTGTATTTTTCGGACCATAGGACGCACCTGACCATAATACGCACCTAGTTTTTAGAGTAGGAAAACTGGAAAAAAAAATATTCTGACCTCTAAGAGATATTTCTGTGATTTCTCAGACTCAAGAATACAGTGCAGCCTTCTGTCAGAGCCAGCATACACAGACACACACACACATCAGAGCCAGCATACACACACACACACACACACACACACACACACACACTGACAGTACCAGTGGTTCCCTGCGTCTCCTGAGGAGGGAGTAGGTGGGGGGGGAGCGGGGGGGAGTCACATGACGTCGGCTCTGCTGCTGAGATGTGGCCGCTCTGCGCTCTGCTGATGATGGCGCAGCAGCAGCAGCATCCAGGACCCGCCGCTACCCGCCGGCCGCCGCTACCCGACAGTACCAGTGGTTCCCTGCGTCTCCTGAGGAGGGAGGAGGTGGGGGGGAGCGGGGGAGTTACATGACGCCGGCTCTGCTGCTGAGGTGTGGCCGCTCTGCGCTCTGCTGATGGCGGCGCAGCAGCAGCATCCAGGACCCGCCGCTAACCGCCGGCCGCCGCCGCTACCCGCAAACGTCTTATTCGCTCCATAAGACGCACATACTTTTCCCCCCACATTTTTGGGGAGAAAAAGTGCGTCTTATGGTCCGAAAAATACGGTAAGTCCAGTCCAGTGGTGCTGTCTTGTGCTGCATTAGTCCAGTCGTGGTGTCCTGTGCGGCCATAAGTCCAGTGGTGGTGTCCTGTGCTGCCATAAGTCCAGTGGTGCTGCTGTATAAGTCCAGTTCAGTGGTGCTGTCTTGTGTTGCATCAAACCAATCATTTCAGCCACAGTCGTCTGGCAGACACTGTCACTGAAATGATTGGTTTATTAAAGTGTGCATGTTTTGTTTATACAACATAAGGGCGGGCTCAAGGACAATTCCATCTTGCACCTCTTTTTTTCTTTGCATTATGTGCTCTTTGGGGTCTAGTTTTTAAATCTGCCATCCTGTCTGACACTGCAGTGCCACTCCTGGATGGACCAGGTGTTTTTGCCGCCCACTTGTGTCGCTTAGTTTAGTCATCCAGCTACCTCGTTGCACCTCTTTTTTGTCTATGCATTATGTGCTCTTTGGGGCCTAGTTTTTAAAACTGCCATCCTGTAAGACACTGCAGTGCCACTCCTAGATGGGCCAGGTCAGAGGCAGAACTACCGCCAGTGCAACCAGTGCGTTGCACTGGGGCCCGCCTCTGTCCAGGGGCCCAAGCATGTAATGAGTCAAACTGACTCATTACATGCCGCTGTGAGCTGCGGGCAACCGCTGCCCGCAGCGCACAGCCGCCCGGAGAGAGGAGAGGAGCAGCGTCATGGACGGTGGAAGGAGGAGGAGGGAGGTGAAGGAGGGAGCCGCAGCAGCACTTTGTTACTGGTGGAGGCGCTGCTGCTGCTGCACCTCTGCTTCATTATAGGCTGTATTCCGAGAACAGCCTATAGTGAAACAGAGGGGCAGCAGCAGCAGCGCCTCCACCAATGACACAGTGCTGCTGCGGCTCCCTCCTCCACCTCCCTCCTCCTCCTTCTCTACTGCCCGGGAATCGTTGTCTGACGCTGCACCGAGGAGCCTGAGCCAGCAGAGATGGTAAGTATAATTCTTCTTTCTTTCTTTCTTTCTTTCTTTCTTTCTTTCTTTCTTTCTTTCTTTCTTTCTTTCTTTCTTTCTTTCTTTCTTTCTTTCTTTCTTTCTTTCTTTCTTTCCTACAAAAAAGGGGGACAGTGTGCCGCAATGTGTAAAAATGGGGAATCTGCCTGCCACAATGTGTAAAAATGGGGAATCTGCCTGCCACAATGTGTAAAAGTGGGGAATCTGCCTGCCGCAATGTGTAAAAATGGGGAATCTGCTTGCCGCAATGTGTAAAAATGGGGATTCTGCTTGCCGCAATGTGTAAAAAGGGGAATCTGCCTGCCGTAATGTGTAACAAGGGCACGCTGTCTGCCGTAATGTGTAAAAAGGGGGAATCTGCCTTCCGTAATGTGTAACAAGGGCACGCTATCTGCCGTAATGTGTAACAAGGGCACGCTGTCTGCCGTAATGTGTAACAAGGGCACGCTGTCTGCCATTATGTGTAAAAAGGGCACGCTGTCTGCCGTTATTTGTAAAAAATGTACGCTGTCTGCCGCTATGTGTAACAAGGGCACGCTGTCTGCCGCTATGTGTAACAAGGGCACGCTGTCTGCCGCTATGTGTAACAAGGGCACTCTGTCTGCCGCTATGTGTAACAAGGGCACACTGTCTGCCGTTATGTGTAAAAAGGGGGACGCTGTCTGCCGTAATGTGTAAAAAGGGACGCTGTCTGCTGTAATGTGTAAAAAGAGGAATCTGTCCGCCGTAAGGTGTAAAAGGGTCTCCACCTGGTTTAGTGGTGCTACTGTGCGGCGTAATTTGAATAACGGAGACTACTGTGCACCGTTTTATGAATTGGTATTATTCTGCTGCCACACCCCTTCCCCACGAAGCCACGTCACTATGTATTTTTGCACGCGCCTACGGCGCGCACCACCCCTGTTTTGCATGCAGGGGTGGGGCTCCAATGCTGTTTCTTGCACACAGTGCTAAAATGTCTAGTAACGGCATTGTTGCTAGGTATCCACTTCCCTGAGCAGGCCCCCCTCACCAGATCCTCTCCAGGGGTGAGGGGTTGGACTTGGATGGGATGGGGGGGGGCCCAAGCCATTTTGTCGCACATGGGCCCACCGCTCGCTAGTTCCGCCACTGGGCCAGGTGTTTGTGCCGCCCACTTGTGTTGCTTAGCTTAGTCATCCAGCTACCTTGGTGCAACCTTTTGGCCTAAAAACAATATTGTGAGGTGTTCAGAATAGACTGGAAATGAGTGAAAATTAATGTTATTGAGGTTAATAATGCAATTGGATCAAAATTACCCCTGAATTCTGTGATTTTAGCAGTTATTATGTTTGTTTTTTTCCAAAAATCATCCAAAACCAAAACCAAGACCAAAACCTGAAAGGGTGGTTTTAGCAAAACCAATCCAGATCCAAACACATGAGCGTAGATCCAGATCCAAACACAAAACATGAAAAGTGACTGCTGCACATCTCTAGTTCCTAGTGTTGGTGTGTATTGTGTGGTGGGGTGTTGTTTTCTCTTAGTGTGCTTATTAAGTGTTTTTTTTTTTCTTATATATATATAGGGTAGTGGGAGTATGGCGCCACAGGTGTATGTGAATAGATACAATGACGGAGTAGTAAAATACTACAGTTCAGACACTCCTTTAATGATATAAGGTGTCAGCTAACCCCAAAATATTTGGCAGGGATAAGTTGCCTTTAAATTTAGATATGGGAAGAGAGGGATAGGGGTGTCAGTGACCGACAGTGTCTGATAAGTTGTATAAACTTGCAGGATACGTATTAGAAAAATATAACAGTATATTTATTTATACAATTTAAGAAAAAACTAAAAAATCAGGGTGGGCTAAAATACGGAGGATATATAATACTAAAAAATACTGGGTATAAAATAGCTAGAACACTGGATCATATAAATTCAATAAAAACATTATTACACTGATAAAAATTCTAGGATAAGAGAGTACTGCTTATCTTAAAAACTGAGAATCAATTGAGGTACATCCAATGCGTTTCATCCATTAGACTTCATCAAGGGGCAAGGGACTACTGAGCAAACACTCTTATTTATAGCAGTTGTGATTAGGGATAAGTGATTGTGACATCACTTCCTGTAAGAAGTAATATTACTAATCTTACCACAGATTTTTGTATAAACATATGTGGGGAGTAGTACAATTGACAACAATCCCAAATAACTTCATATAATGTAAAAATTATTTTTAAAACGTGTTATAGTCAAAAATATTCCGGGGGCGTGTCCGGCGTCACTTCCGCCCTACTTCCTTTCATCCACATCCTCCTAGTGTGCATGCGCTTCTCGCCACACTTCCGGTAAGCGGACCAGGGTAACTGTGCTCGTCTGCCCCACTTCCGGTCAGGTCATTACATCACTTCCTGTCACGGCCGGACTCGACATTTCTGAGTCAATCATAGGCTAAGGCGGGCTGTCAATCATCGCCGCGGCCATCTTTGTGGAGCCTCTTAATCACAGACATGTCATTGTGTTATTTTAAGATGCAGGAGCAGCTCACAGATATAAACAGACAAAAATACATATATTAGTGTGTTATTTAACGTATTAAAATGCTCATTAATAATATGGACTAGCAAAATTCTTTGAATTAGAGGAAACTGATGACAGTCTTAAGTTAGAAAATAGGAGCAAACGATATTTCTAGCCATATTAAAATATATTATGGAAAGTTATTATTATGAAAAATAATAAACAAGATAATTTACATAAATAGGGGCTGGACTACTTCTAGCATTACTGTTAGCTACCATATATGTAAAGTTTATCAGGATACTTAGTCCAGACAGGATGTTATAGTATACAAGGGGGCAGGGACGGTTCTAGCCCTTGTGGCGCCCCGGGCAGAAAATAGGGATGTGGCTTCATAAAGGGGCAAGGTCAGTTACGCCCCCTGTAGAGTTGTGCCCCCATTTGTGCCCCCAGTAGTGCCATTTGTGCCCCCAGTAGCGCCGCTTAAAAAAATAAAATAAAGGATACTTACAATCCCCGCTCCTGAGTCCCGGCCGTTGCAGGCCACCGCTCCTCTCTTTGGATCTATGGGAGAGACGTCATGACGTCTCTCCCATAGCACAGCATACACACTAGAGGTCAATCATGACCCGTAGCATCTGTGCCAGTACCACAATGCTGTGCGGTGCGCGATGACATCATCGCGCACCGCTCAGCAAAGGTCCTCTCCACGAAGGGAAACTAGACGGATAGCACCTAGTTCCCTTCACTGCGGGGGGGACCAGCGGGGGACACAGTGGCAGCGGGGGGCACAGTAGTGGATCTTGCCACGGTGCGGCGCCCTCAGGAAGGCACCGACGCCCTCCGGAACGCGGCGCCCCGGGCAAAAGTCCTTCTTGCCCGTGGCAAGATCTGCTACTGCAAGCGGGTATATTGTACTATGAACCATTCTGTGGGAGTTCTTTATCGTTCCCCATTAAAGCATATGGGGAGAGAGTAAGCAAGTGAATAAGATAGTGGATGAAAAGTGTGAAAGTATTTCTATTTATAAAAGGATATCCATCAATTATTATGTGCATAGGTGCTGGAATATTAAAACATAGAGAGAATATAAATATAATAAATAGTAAGTGACTTAGTACTACGGAATAATAATAATGGTCAGTCATATACTAAAATTAGTGATGTGTATAAAAATAGTGTACATCTCTATGACTGATATTAAAGGTTTACTCATTGTTAGCTTAAATTTATTATAGGATATAAAATGATAATAATAATCTGTGCGGTGATGGAATATCGGTGTGTCAATATTCCATACAATAATACTGCTAAGAGCCCACCAAGGCCCACTTTTTTACAGTACCCAATCTTCACAAGTGGTTACCCACTTGGTACTGGTTGGGCCCTACACTGCTTAGCTTCCAAGATCGGATGGGGTTGGGCGTACAGCCAGTGCGGTATGACTGTACCTTCTGGCGAGATGACTCAATCACACAGTAGTCGAGTTTTTATGACAAACTAGATACAGTGTATAATAATAAATAAGGTATTTATATAATAAGGTGTTAAGTGCCTATAAAAGAAGGAAGGAGAGACTACAAAACTGGAGATGCTTGAGCAAGGATATTTCTTTCATAAGAATGGTGTGATTTCATATCCTTCGTTAAAACCCATGGGGTGTGAAGTTTTTAGTTGAAAGATCCAAAACATCTCTCTTTGGGGGCGGGATGTATCAAGGCTTACCGTCGCGCTTTCATCCCGTTTTCGTATTTGTTCCGCTTTCGCGGATGTATCAATAAAGTTTTATTTTTAAATTTTCGCGTCACTTCCGCATTGTGCCCTTATCGCGGGCGGGCCGCGCCGTAACTCCTCCCCATTGGCAGCAACAGAGCTTTCGCACTGGCCAATGTATCAACAGTTGGCTCGGTGCTTACCAATATATTTAGATTCGCCTCATTGGAGTGGCGGAGTTTAATAAATTTTTATTAAAGGTACACCAATGTGTTTGTTCTGGGAGGGTTGGAGGCACAGCAGGAGGATAGGAAAGGTGGATGGAGGCTGGAGGCACAGCAGTGGACAGACATGCTGGAGGGAGGAAGGAGGCACAGCAAGTGGCAGAACACATCCTGGAGGGAGGCAGGAGGCACAGCAAGGGGGAACACATCCAGCAGGGAGGCAGGAGGCACAGCAAGGGGGAACACATCCAGCAGGGAGGCAGGAGGCACAGCAAGGGGCAGAACACATCCTGTAGGGAGGCAGGAGGCACAGCAAGGGGGAGAACACATCCCGTAGGGAGGCAGGAGGCACAGCAAGGGGGGAGAACACATCCCGGAGGGAGGCAGGAGGCACAGCAAGGGGGGAGAACACATCCTGGAGGGAGGCAGGAGGCACAGCAAGGGGGGAGAACACATCCTGGAGGGAGGCAGGAGGCACAGCAAGTGGCAGAACACATCCTGGAGGGAGGCAGGAGGCACAGCAAGTGGCAGAACACATCCTGGAGGGAGGCGGGAGGCACAGCAAGGGGCAGAACACATCCTGGAGGGAGGCAGGAGGCACAGCAAGTGGCAGAACACATCCGGGAGGGAGGCAGGAGGCACAGCAAGTGGCAGAACACATCCTGCAGGGAGGCATGAGGCACAGCAAGGGGCAGAACACATCCAGGAGGGAGGCAGGAGGCACAGTAAGGGGGAACACATCCAGCAGGGAGGCAGGAGGCACAGCAAGTGGCAGAACACATCCTGCAGGGAGGCATGAGGCACAGCAAGGGGCAGAACACATCCTGGAGGGAGGCAGGAGGCACAGCAAGGGGCAGAACACATCCTGGAGGGAGGCAGGAGGCACAGCAAGTGGCAGAACACATCCTGGAGGGAGGCAGGAGGCACAGCAAGTGGCAGAACACATCCTGCAGGGAGGCATGAGGCACAGCAAGGGGCAGAACACATCCTGGTGAGGTGCCAGGAGGCACAGTAATGGGGAACACATCCAGCAGGGAGGCAGGAGGCACAGCAAGTGGCAGAACACATCCTGGAGGGAGGCAGGAGGCACAGCAAGGGGCAGAACACATCCTGTAGGGAGGCAGGAGGCACAGCAAGGGGGGAGAACACATCCTGGAGGGAGGCAGGAGGCACAGCAAGGGGCAGAACACATCCTGGAGGGAGGCAGGAGGCACAGCAAGGGGCAGAACACATCCTGGAGGGAGGTAGGAGGCACAGCAAGTGGCAGAACACATCCTGGAGGGAGGCAGGAGGCACAGCAAGTGGCAAAACACATCCTGCAGGGAGGCATGAGGCACAGCAAGGGGCAGAACACATCCTGGAGGGAGGCAGGAGGCACAGCAAGTGGAAGAACACATCCTGGAGGGAGGGAGGAGGCACCGCAAGTGGCAGAACACATCCTGCAGGGAGGCATGAGACACAGCAAGGGGCAGAACACATCCTGGAGGGAGGGAGGCAGGAGGCACAGTAAGGGGGAACACATCCAGCAGGGAGGCAGGAGGCACAGCAAGGGGCAGAACACATCCTGCAGGGAGTCATGAGGCACAGCAAGGGGCAGAACACATTCTGGAGGGAGGCATGAGGCACAGCAAGGGGCAGAACACATCCAGGAGGGAGGCAGGAGGCACAGTAAGGGGGAACACATCCAGCATGGAGGCAGGAGGCACAGCAAGGGGCAGAACACATCCTGCAGGGAGTCATGAGGCACAGCAAGGGGCAGAACACATCCTGGAGGGAGGCAGGAGGCACAGCAAGGGGCAGAACACATCCTGGAGGTAGGCAGGAGGCACAGCAAGGGGGGAGAACACATCCTGGAGGGAGGCAGAAGGCACAGCAAGGGGGGAGAACACATCCTGGAGGGAGGCAGGAGGCACAGCAAGGGGCAGAACACATCCTGGAGGGAGGCAGGAGGCACAGCAAGGGGCAGAACACATCCTGGAGGGAGGCAGGAGGCACAGCAAGTGTCAGAACACATCCTGGAGGGAGGCAGGAGGCACAGCAAGTGGCAGAACACATCCTGCAGGGAGGCATGAGGCACAGCAAGGGGCAGAACACATCCTGGAGGGAGGCAGGAGGCACAGTAAGGGGGAACACATCCAGCAGGGAGGCAGGAGGCACAGCAAGTGGCAGAACACATCCTGGAGGGAGGCAGGAGGCACAGCAAGGGGCAGAACACATCCTGTAGAGAGGCAGGAGGCACAGCAAGGGGGGAGAACACATCCCGGAGGGAGGCAGGAGGCACAGCAAGGGGGGAGAACACATCCTGGACGGAGGCAGGAGGCACAGCAAGGGGCAGAACACATCCTGGAGGGAGGCAGGAGGCACAGCAAGTGGCAGAACACATCCGGGAGGGAGGCAGGAGGCACAGCAAGTGGCAGAACACATCCTGCAGGGAGGCATGAGGCACAGCAAGGGGCAGAACACATCCTGGAGGGAGGCAGGAGGCACAGTAAGGGGGAACACATCCAGCAGGGAGGCAGGAGGCACAGCAAGTGGCAGAACACATCCTGCAGGGAGGCATGAGGCACAGCAAGGGGCAGAACACATCCTGGAGGGAGGCAGGAGGCACAGCAAGGGGCAGAACACATCCTGGAGGGAGGCAGGAGGCACAGCAAGGGGGAACACATCCTGGAGGGAGGCAGGAGGCACAGCAAGTGGCAGAACACATCCTGGAGGGAGGCAGGAGGCACAGCAAGGGGCAGAACACATCCTGGAGGGAGGCAGGAGGCACAGCAAGGGGCAGAACACATCCTGGAGGGAGGCAGGAGGCACAGCAAGGGGGGAGACAGCAGGTGAATTATGTTTATGATAGACTTACCATAGTTAAATATGTGAGGTACACTGGGTTCCACAGGGAATAACAGATTGGAATGTAGCCCAGAGTACAACCTGATCAATATGATATAAGCAAATAATCCTCTGAACAATAAAGATACTTCTAAATAATTGACACAATGAAATATACTAAGCAGTATATTCTGTGTGTGTGTGTGTGTGTATATATATATATATATATATATATATATATATAAAATGAACCATGACGCACCCGGCCTCACCCGGGTTTAGACTATAGTGATTGCAAAATGTGTGTGGCATGAATGGAAAGTTACTGAACAGCTACACTTTATCCAGTTAGTGCTTTGGATCAAGAACCATCTCTACACCCCTGATGTTCCCTGTGGAACCCCAGTGTACCCTGCAGCAGATTGTATTAATATTATTTTCACAATTTTTTTTCCCAATTAATTTGCAGATGGATTTCAGCCTAAATTTCCTGAGGATAGTTCTGTCGATTGTAATGAGTAGGACAGGGACAGCAACTTCAACTACAAATGCAGGGTGTAGATTCACTGATCGAAGGAGGAGGAGGAGGAGGGGGAGGAGGATGAGGAGGAGGAGGAGATTGTTTAATCATAGGAAAAATTTGTTCCGAATTCCTGAAACCAAAGTACGAAAACGGTACAGATTATCTAGTGATGCAATACTTGAGCTATACAATAAAATCAAGGAAGACATCACACCACGCACTAAGAGAAGTAAGGCTATAAGTGGTCTCACTAAACTTTTGGTAACTTTACATTATCTTGCTTCTGGCACGTTTCAAAGTACAGTGTCATCAGTTGGCGGTGTGAGCCAATCCTCTTTTAGCCGATTTTTTGAGAAGGTGTTAGATGCCATCCTTAAGCACACCTCAGATTACATTCATTTCCCAAATACAACTTCAGAGTGGATAAACCTAAAAAGTTTTTTTTTTTAAATTGCAAAGTTCCCAAATGTGGTTGGGGCCATCGATTGTACCCACATTCCAATTTCGCCCTCACACGAGTTAGATGAGGTTTGCAGGAACAGGAAAAACTTTCACTCTATGAACATTCAGGCCATCTGTGACCACAATTATAAATTTTTAAACATCTTTGCAGCTTTTCCGGGGAGTACACATGATGCCTACATTTTAAGGCATTCAAATGTGTACCACAAGTTTGAAAACTGAGATTATCCAGACTGCTGGTTACTAGGTGAGTTTCAGCATAATTTACAAAATACATATTTTTAATTGGGTGTTGCAGAGATGGGAAATGAGAAGATGGTAGTGGGGGTAGAAGAGAGGTTGCCAAGATAAAATGGGGTGCTAATTTTCAAGAGAGTCTAAAGGCTACCGTAAGCATCTCCGGTACTCATAAATCACTCGACAAATACACGTTTATTTAGGTGCACATTGGGGGTCATTCCGAGTTGATCGCAAACAGCAATTTTTTGCAGCTGGTGCTATCAACTAATCTCCGCCTATGGGGGAGTGTATTTTAGCTTAATAGTGCTGTGTTCACTTGCACATGCTAGTGTTGCAGATGTGACATTTACAGAGAGTTACATTTGGGTGGGATGGATTGTTTCTGTGCAGTCTAAATACTGTCTGCTTTGTTTTCTCTTTAATCCGAGAGGATATTGGGGTCCACATAAGAACCATGGGGTATAGACGGATCCCCTAGGAGCCATGTGCACTTTATGATTTTTTTACTGTTGACTGGCTCCTCACTCCCCAACCCCCCTACAATAATGACTATAGAAAATATTTGGTTAGCATGACTTTCCTCTTCTCTTCTCTGTCTCCTCGTGCACTGTTTCTAGGTTGGTCTGTTAGGAGGTGTAATTAGGGTTGAGCCAGCCCACACTATAACAATCTTAAAGTGTCCATGGCTCCTAGTGGACACAAGTATACCTCATGATACTAAATGGAAACCCAGTATTCTCTATGGACTATGAAAAAAGTATTGAGCGGTAGCTAATTTAAATCTGATTTTTGACTTTGAGAAATTAGTTAGAACACACCCCAAACAAATGTTACTCTGTCTGCACATGTCACATCTACCCCACCTGCATTGCACAGTTTTTCCCATTAGCTAACCAAATTTAATCTGCGACCAGTTATGAATTTTGTCATGTGTTGCTATCCTACCCACACAGCTACTCTTTCTCCTATGCCTTAATCCTTTGTGACCATTGAATACTTACTGTTGTTTCACCAGGTCATGGCATTAAATTTATTTCCTCAGCTAGCAGGCCTGCTGTAATTTGTAGTTTGAGATGCTAATGTTCTATAGTGTTCAATTCCTCTTTGTCCTTTGAGATCCTCTGGATTTTGCACAATGTCATCAAAATTTTTAGCTTAATTCCAAAATAAGTATCTAAACGTTTGAAAAATTCACTTATAGGAGTAGATGAGTTATTGAAAAATAAATTAAAACAAATTTCATTTTCATTTTTTTTTTTTCATTTTTAATTTTTTCTTTCCTTTCAAAACAATATTGCTGGCCACCGAGTTTCCCAAAAAGAATTTTATAATTTGTCAGGACGCCATCGATAAGTGCCTCGTTTTCGATATATGTGAAAGGTGGAGCCCTTTTTGGAGTTGCTTTCTTTTTATCCAATTCAGACTCCTCATCCTGTGTAGACGGGTCATATTCAGTGGATTCATTGGAAATTTCCTCATCATTACTCTAAGTATCAGTCATTTTTAACATAAAGTTAAATTTTCTAAAAATGGGAAAAGATAAAACAAAATCACTGCAACAACACAATAACAATGTTTGTAATAAAGACACAGAAATGGTTTGCCACATCTAAACCGAAATACCCAATTAAGAAAATTTATTAGAAAAATGACTTTCCACACTCCTCAAACACAATACTACCCAGAAAGTAGGAGGGCACACATTGATCCTCTGGATGCACCACAATTAATTACCCCAAAAATCAACAGTACAACAATCTACATCAAAATAGATACAAAAACCATACAAATAAACTATAGGAATCCAACTAAAATCCACATTTTTAATCCTTTTGCAAATAAAACAAATATGATTAATTTTATAAAAGTGTGTGTATGTGGTGATTCTCGGGCACAACTACTGGGGGCACAGCTAGAGGGGTCACAACTACTGGGGGCACAACTACAGGGATCACAATAGCCACTTACAACAGTGTGAAGACCGCCCATATGGTGCAATGAATCACTAGTATGGCATATATATATATATATATATATATTTTTTTTTTTATATATATATATATATATATATATATATATATATACACACACACACACACATAAAAACAAAATACACATAAAAAAAACATGATGATATATTAAAATATATAACAGCAGCACTTGTTGGGCTATTCAGATGCAGGAGATTGGAGTGCAGCACCATATTCTAACTTAACAGCTGATACCGGATTCCTAAGAAACTTATTAACATTGGTTTGCACAACACGGAGAGGTAAGTATATATATATATATATATATATATATAAAGCCGAGTCATGAATAATTGGGTGCACGGTAACAAATTTCTAAATATTTACATTTATTAATATGTAGAAAGTCCACATGAACCAACACACCTGGGGGTGTATTTACTATGCTCATGATTTTGGATGATTTAAAAAATATGTATTTCAGTGTCAACTCGGGAATTTACTAAACTCAAATCTCGGCAGTGATGAGGGCATTCATATTTTTTTGAGGGCTGAGATAAAAAAAGATATGAATGAATACACCGTCGGTTAAACACGCCTGATATAATATATATTACTGAACTCGGTCATTTACTAAAAATTTGTATTCTCAATCACTGCCAGCAATAGCCAAACACTGGGAAAAAGTACAATTTGTAAAAACAAAAAAAAAACAAATAGACCTGTTTTTCCCCACCGTATTATGATAGGCATGCACTGATCAGTGAGATCCGTGCATGTTTAGCAGTGGGAAGGCGTGTTGAAAGTGTTAAAAATAATTAAAAAAAATGCGTGGGGTCCCCCCTCCTAAGCATAACCAGCCTCGGGCAATTTGAGCCGGTCCGGGTTGTAAAAATACGGGGGGGAAATTTGACAGTGGATCCCCCGTATTTTAACAACCAGCACCGGGCTCTGCGCCTGGTCCTGGTGCCAAAAATATGGGGGACAAAACACGTAGGGGTCCCCCGTATTTTTCACACCAGCACCGGGCTCCACTAGTCAGAGAGATAATGCCACAGCCGGGGGACACTTTTATCTTGGTCCCTGCGGCCGTGGCATTAAATTACTAACTAGTCACCCCTGGCCGGGGTACCCTGGAGGAGTGGGTACCCCTTAAATCAAGGGGTCCCCCCCTCCAGCCACCCAAGGGCCAGAGGTGAAGCCCGAGGCTGTCCCCCCCATCCAGGGGCAGCGGATGGGAGGCTGATAGCCAAGTGTCAAAATAAAGAATATGTTTTTTTTTTGTAGCAGAACTACAAGTCCCAGCAAGCCTCCCCGCAAGCTGATACTTGGAGAACCACAAGTACCACCATGTGGCGGGGGGGAACGGGCACGCTGGTTCCTGTAGTTCTATTACAAAAAAAATACCCCAAAAAAACCATAAGCCACACACCTTGACAGTATAACTTTAATTCACATACATGCACACTTACACACACACACACATACTTACCCTATGTTGACACGGAGCACATCAGTCCCCTTGTCCAGTAGAATCCCAGGGTACCTGTAAAAAAAAAACACATACACATACTTAAGAAAACAAACAACACACACACCACACACATACATATGGCAAAAATAAACAATAATAGATAAACCATGTGGACTAGGCAAAAGGTACAACAACAAGCAGAAAGCCAGCTAATTTACCAGACCACCCGTCCCATAAGCAATAACAACTGGGGCTGATCCGTACTCCTGCATCCCATAGCCCACTGTCGGCATTACGATGCTATTGGCAGCCCTGAAAGAAAAATATAGACCAGACTCACCTGTCCGCGCAGTACTCTCCATGGAATGGCGCCAAGACCCTCGGCGTCCAGGAAAAATGACTGTGCATGTCCGGAAAGCACTGCATCCCGGAAACACAACTGCGCATGTCAGAAAGCTCGTGCAGCCTTGCACATGCGCAGTACGCATTACCGGGACACCGCACCTGTATCGCGGGGAGGGTGAGTTTTCGCAATGACTGATTGCGAATCAAAAAAATGATACATGGGACGGAATTATCGGGATTTGTGCAGCGGAACAAACCCGAAAAAATCACGATAATTAACTACTTTGGCCACGAATATTAGTACATCCCGCCCTAGGAGAGTTTCTTAGCCAGATCTCCACCTTTTTCGCCACTGGTCACATGTTCGATAGCTTTAAAGGACATCTTTTCTGGTTTGGATTTATGTTCGAGTTTGAAGTGTCTGTATAATAATGTGTGGAGTGGTGATGTTTTCTCTTATTGTGCTTATTTTGTTTTTTGTTTTTTTTATATTTCTCAAGGGAGCATCAGTTTGGTGTAGATTATTCTGGCAAAGTAGCCTTTTTTTGTTTTGATTCAGCCTGTTGATGTACAGTATATATTTTATATATATATACTGTATATATATATATGTATATATATATATATATATACAGTGGTCGAAGTGGGAAGGTATACGGCGGTATGGCATACCA
Source organism: Pseudophryne corroboree (assembly GCF_028390025.1). Taxonomy (NCBI): domain Eukaryota; kingdom Metazoa; phylum Chordata; class Amphibia; order Anura; family Myobatrachidae; genus Pseudophryne; species Pseudophryne corroboree. The sequence continues at coordinate 187,573,212 of NC_086451.1, read as the reverse complement.
GCACTTCTTCCTCTGACCCGGAAGTTGTTGTTTTTTTAAAATTAAATGAAAGAGTATGCAGCAGGAGGTGAGGTAAGTGGCCATCCTGCTGCACATGGTGGTCCCGTCCCTGCTCGGTGGCTGTGTAGAGCGCTGGTCTAGCTCACAGCCGCCCAGCCGCTCACCGTCGGCAGACACCAACCACCCGCTGTTCACTGCCGCCAGCCACCCACCGCCACCAGCCGCTCACCCGCTCACAGCTCCCAGCCGCTCACCCACTCTCAGCCGCCAGCAACAAATGGCGGTCAGAGGGACCTCACCACACCAAAGGCCTCCTTATCACTGCCGCTGCCCATGGGTGCCTCCGCCGACCACAATCAAGTAATGTTCCCCTGATTCCCTGCTGTTACTCTCTCTACTGTTGTAACTCTCCCTGTCCCTGTCCTTGCTGTCATTCTCTCTCTCCCTGCTTTCACTCTCTCTCTCCCTCTCATCACTCTCTCTCTCTCTGTCTCTGCTGTCACTCTCTCTCTGTCCCTGCTGTCACCCTGTCTGTCTCTGCTATTACTCTGTCTGTCCCTGAATTTTGAATCATACCATGTGCTATAATGTGATCCTGATGAAGGGGCTACGGGCCCCGAAACGTTGATGATGTAACTTTGCAGTTTTTTCACTAAACAGTTTTCTCTGCATCTTCAAGTCTCTGAGTGCCTTCTTTCTTACCTGGTTTATTGATGGAGGTGGAAACCTCATAGGATGGCACCTGAGCCAGAAAGCCCACGGAGGCTTTCCGAGTGCCGGCCACTACTTGTGTATCTATCTATATATATATATATATATATATATATATATATATATATATATATATATCTGCTAGTAAATATATGCATGCTTGTAGTCTTGGTGTGCTTTGTGTGAAGTCTTGGTGTATCATCTTAGTGTGCTTATTATGTTTTTTGTGTTTCTCTTTTCTTCTCAAGGCAGCTTCTTTTTTGTTTTTGCCAAAGTAGGCGTTCTTGGTTATTTACAGCCTTTTGCTGTTGTATTTTGTTAGTGTTTTCATCTGGAAAGTATATGCATGCTCATTGTGTTGGTTTGGTGTGTGTGGAGATTTTTTGTTCTTTACTTGTATTGGTTTTGATTGAAAATGTAAACAATGTTCCTTTCCTCCTGTTGTGCACAATTGAGAGATGGAAAACACCACACCTGTAAGTGGATTGAAGACATTAAATTTGGTTGTCAAGAATGTTTGGTAACAATCATTGGCTTATGAATTAACACTCTGGAAAATGTGTATTTCAGTTGGCTACGCCGGCAAACCTGTATGCCTTATACAGTCAACCCCAACCTGCCACTCAACCTCGAAGGCAAATTAGGTGTGCAAGGCCTAGTATCTTTCGAACCCTTGTCACCCTTTTTGGAATGACAGATGATGAGGTGGTGCAGCGCTATAGGCTGCCCTCTAATGTTATCCTAGAAACTCTCTCAATAATAGAGAGTGATCTAGAGAGTACAGTTCACAATCCTACAGCAATTCCATCACTTACACAATTCATTGCTGTCTTACATTTTTACACCTCAGGGTCCTACCGACATATAGTAGGAATCATGGGAGGCGACTCCCAGGCCTTATTCTCTAGGATCCTGAGGCATATCCTTGTTGCCTTCCTGAAAAGAACTAAGCAGTTCATATCAATGCCATTGGATTTGGAGTCCCTAGCTGTAGTGAAGCATCAATTCTGTGAACATGGTCACTTCCCACACAGTATTGGGGTAGTGGATGGTACCCACAGTTCACTTGTGGCACCATCACATAATGAAATAATCTTTAGGAATATAAAAATGATCCATTCTTTGATGGTGGTTTGTGGCCCATCTCTCCAGATCCTTTACCTGAATGCCCGGTACCCAGCAAGTGCCCATGATTCTTACATGATTCAGTAATTAGGATATGGCAAAATTATCCATGTTGGAAGAGTAAGACGCGTGGATCTTGTGTGAGTTTGTGTCATATCATGTAGTAAAGTTACAGTCTTGGTGTGTAATTGATAGCCATAATGTTTTGATTTTGTGTTTTTGCAGGAGATAGGGGATATCCTTGCACCCCCTGGCTCATGACTCCTTACAGCACACTAACACAAGGACCTCAATCTGTATTTAATTTCACATTTACATCCACCAGACATACACTCGCAATTGCGTTCACAACTGAAAACACGGACCACACTGTTAATGTGCATTATTAATAAAGCATATTTGTATTTATGAGCATCACAGCTGTCAACCAATCAACAGCAGTCAGAGAGTATAAATATTTGCATTTATGATTAATAAGCTATTGGCACCATGTGAGCTGCCGCATTTTTTTTTCTTAAAAGTGAGATGCGGATCCTCACAACTGTAATGGACTGCCACGTATCCGCACGGGCCATTATGTGTCTAATGCCTGTTAGCGTGCAGCTTACATGGTGGTCCGCAGAGAGCTGCAGGCGAGGCTCCACACCAGGTGGACCTTTGTCCAGCTGGAGAGGTGGATTTTGTTTCTCTAAGATTGATTTGCGAGGAGCATACAATCTCATTCAGATCCGGCAGGGGGATGAATGGAAAACAACATTCAATACCCATTCAGGACACTACGAGTACTTGGTAATGTTAGGACAAAGAAACTCCCGCACCAGATTTCATCAATAAAAAATCATCATACATGGAATATTAATGGCGTACCAATCTATGCTGATAAATCAAATGTTCCAACATAACGCACATATACATGGCGCTGCTTGTTGATTGTGTATTATATAACAATTTTAAAGAGAAAGAAGTTAATCAACTTGAATAGCAGCACTCTTCCCCTTCAACAAAAGATTAAATTCTTCTTTAATGAAAACAACAACATTTTCTATATTTTATTATAAAAATTGAGGTTAAGATACCCATATGTGATGTGAATGTATTTAATATTACCACATATGATGTATTATATCCTTTTAAAGAAGGATATACAAGTGAAATATAAAATCAATAGAGACAGAATAACGTGTAAGAAAGAAAAATATATATATTTATTTTTTTACGTGAATACATTTTATTTAAAGAAAATGCTTGTGTGCTGTCTTTATTCTGTAATTTCAGCAAACACCTATGATGGAAGAAGTAATAAGATACTCAAGACTACCACTGACTGTTATTGCCAGTGATGTCTATAAAATAGCTACAAATGTAAAAAATCTTGCAACATTACTGACACTTTCTTTTGCAAAGAATCATAGTGTAACATTTGTTGCTGAAGAAGTAATAAGATAATCACTCAAGACTACCACTGACTGTTATTGCCAGTGATGTCTATGAAATAGCTACAAATGTAAAGAATCTTGTAACATTACTGACACTTTCTTTTGCAAAGAATAATAGTGTAACATTTGTTGCTAAGGGGTGAAGAAATTCCAAGCAATGCTGCTCATACCAGATGACAGTATAATTGTCTGTAACCGTACTAATCTAAGGCTTGTATTGCCCTGTGTAACTTAAATGTTTATTAACACTTTCAGTGACCACTGATTTTTATATGTCTATATAATGATTCAGCTATCTGTTAGTACACAAATGTGAGATTCATATTGTCAGGTAACTTTACTGTGTCAGTGGGTCTTCAAAGTTGCCACTAGTGTTTAATAGTATTGTGGGTATTAATTAATAACACTCGCTTGGTCCTGAATACACCAGCTTTTTGACAATCTTTATATGATGGAGAGATGCAGGATTAGACCATATGTTATAATTATCTGCCTGGCAATAATATGAATAGACTAATATGTCATCAGACTTTTATTGCCAATCTAAATTACAAACTCCATAGATTACATTTATTGAGTCATAATTCTCTCATATATTTTGATGACAGTTCCACCTCCATTGTACCTCTCTGCCTTACTGGTGTTACTCTGAATATTTATAGGTACATAGTCATAGGACCCTAGGCACCTAAATTGCAGTTCATCCAGCATCTAACGTAGCTGAAAACAGCCACACTAATCCCTATATCTCACAGTGGCAATATACGTGACCCAAACTGATGTTATCCATTGGACACTCCTATCTCATATTATTGCAGCCAGCGAGCATCTCGTGTTACAAACAATGATCCCCTCTATATTTACATTAGTAGCCTATATTATTCAAAATTCACAGGTATTTAGTACATTTTTTTAAACAGTATAGACAGCGCACAGCGATGCCAAAGCGCATTTCACTTTGCTAAGCTTCGTCAGGGCTATAGTACTTGGTAATGCCTTTTGGACTCTCCAATGCCCCTGTCGTCTTCTAGGATCTCACTAATGATGGTTTTCGGGAATTCTTAGGAAGATTTGTGGTCATCAATCTAGATCAGGCTTTTTCAACCAGTGTGCCGTGGCACACTAGTGTGCCGCGACCAGTTGCAAGGTGTGCCGTGGAGCCAGAGCAGCTTCCTGCACCTCCAGAGTGAACTGTTGGCCCGGGCTCTTCTTAAAGAATCAGTCGTGCTCTGGCCGTGACCTATGCCTTGGCCCACCCGCCTGCATACACATCTTCCAATTCCTGCATGTATACACGGCTTTCCTTGCCAACCCACATCCACACCTGCCCGACCGCCCGGTGCTCAGTATTCGCAGAACTCCACTATGAACCATCCCCTGCCACTGAGGGACAGGGAGGAGGACAGCTGACCGGTAGGGGCTAATATATGTTATGTTATTTCTCCTATGGGGAACAATAGGATTTATGTGGGGAGAATAAGGATTTATGGTTTATGGGGGGAACAATGTGAATAATTAATGTAGGGAGCAATAGGATTTATGTGGGGAGCAATGTGATTGTTTTTTCTGTGTAGGCCAATGTATTTGTGAATTTTTTATTACTGTGACGGCCAATGTGTATTTTTTGTTTTTTTTTCTGTGGGGAACTGATTGTGTGCCTTGGCAATTTTAAAATATTGTTCGGTGTGCCGCAAGTAAAAAAAGGTTGAAAATCACTGATCTAGATGGTATATTGACCTACTCTGCCTCACTCAAAGAACACCAAGCTCATGTAAAAGTGGTCCTCGCCAAGCTCAGAGAAAATTATCTTTATGCAAGATTCGAAAACTGTGAATTTGAGGTTGAGAAGGTGGCCTTCCTAGGATATCTCATCACCTCCAAGGGGTTTTCTATGGATCCTAAGAAACTTCAGGCAACTGTAGAATGGGTTAGTCCATCTAATCTAAAAGCTACTCAGTGTTTCCTCAGTTTTGCAAACTACTACAGAAGAGTTATTGATTCATTTTCTTCAATTGTAGCCCCAATTGTTAGTTTAACCTAGAATGGTATGGATCTTGTTCATTGGTGGTAAAGGCATTTGAGGACCTTAAAAAAGCAGTTAACTCTGCTCCTGTTCTCTGGCATCCCGGTGTCAGCGTCCGGAGTCTTACCGGTACACTGGGGCCGCGGGGCTGGCTTCCTTGGCATTGTGCGGGCAGCGGCGGAGGTGGGCTGCTGCACCGGATCCGTGGGCAGCAGTAGCGGAGGTGAGGGGGTCCGCTCGTGGCAGCGGGACGCTGCTACAGCAGGTCGCTCTTGCTGAACCGTTGCTTGGAGACCAGGGGCAGTGAGCAATGTGGCTTTGCAAAAAGGTCTGCATTACTGGGCGCCACCATGTTGGTGACCAAGTTTTAAGCATAGTTCCTGTTTCCTGTTTCTTCCAGCCAATCCAGGGGATGCTCTCCCTATAAAAGGGGGCTGGTTTAGGACAGGGATGCCAGTGCTTCAAGTTACAACCCTGTTGTAGGTGCTTTAGCCTGTGCTTCCAGGATTCCTGCTGTATCTTGGTTCCTCCTGATCCTGCTTGGTTGGTTCTCTGTTGCTGCTGCAGCCCTGCCGTTTCTTGCCTGCTACTGCCTGTGGAAGCGCTCCTGGAAGACCCGGTCCAGTAAGACTCTTTGGGCACAGTCGGCCCCGGGTCTTCTGCCTCGTCTTTCAAGCCACACTCCACAGATCTCCTTCACCAGCACGCCTTTGTACCACTGACCACAGCCTGCAGATTATTATCTTCAAGCCTCGTTTTCCAAACCACAGTCCACAGTCCTTGCCTCCAGCCACGTTTTCAACTACCATCCACAGTTCCACAGTTCATCATCTACAGTCTCGTCTTTCAAATCACAGTCCGCAGTTCTTCACCTCCAGCCACGTCTTTAACCATTGTGCTTCAGCCTCAGTTCCCTACCTCAGCCCTGTACATAATAAATACTTTCCATTGACTCTCAAACCCCGCCTACGTTCTTCATTGCTCCGTGTCCCATGCGAAGGAACTATATCCAGCCCCCTCATCTGGTTCATTCACAGCCTGCTACCTCCGCGGGCAAATCTCAGCTGCCGGATCCTCAAACCCTGCCAGACGTGACAGTAAGCACTGGCCCAATGGATTCGACGGGTGATCAGGCCTCAGGAGGGGATTCAACTGCAGATATCTGGTCTCGCTTAAGTAAGCAGGAGGCCACACAATCTCAAATCATGCAGTTCAAGCAGAGTATATCCGAACGTCTCGATTCTCTCTGTGTTGCCATGACGGCACCTCAAGTATCTACAGCTGCTCCCACATCTACATCTGATCCTGCTTCCGCCTGTACCAGTACCACTTCCACGTTTGCATTTGCCACCTCCCAGTAAATTTGATGGAAATCCAAAACAATGCCGCGGGTTTCTTAACCAGTGCGAAATCCAGTTCGAACTACAGTCGGCCAACTTCCCATCAGCACGAACCAAAGTAGCCTATATAATTTCTTTACTTACCGGGCAAGCGTTGGAATGGGCTTCACCTTTGTGGGAGAGGATGGATCCCATCTTATCTAACTATCCAGAATTCATGGCCACCTTTCGAAGAATATTCGACGAACCGGGCAGGACTTCTGCCGCCTCATTGGAGATCCTGTGCCTGCGTCAGGGCACGCGTACGGTCAGTCAGTATGTGATCCAGTTTCGCACCCTTTCCTCAGAACTGAACTGGAACGAGGAGGCTCTCATTGCAGCTTTCTGGAGCGGTCTCTCCGAAAAGATCAAAGATGACCTCGCAACTCAGGATGTACCTGATAAGTTGGATAAACTAATTTCTTTATGCAATAAGTTAGATCTGAGGTACAGAGAACGCTGTATGGAGAGGTTGCGGTCAGATCGCCCTAAGCCTAGAGTTGTTCTTCCACCAACACCATCATCACCAACTGTGGAAGAACCCATGCAGATTAATCGCTCCCACCTCTCCAATGAAGAACGTCAGAGACGGCGACAAGGGAACCTCTGCCTGTATTGTGGTGCATCTGATCACTTTGTTAAAACTTGCAGTCTACGTCCGGGAAACGCCAGCTCCTATTTTGTGCTGGAGAGGTCAAGCTAGGAGAATTCTCAGAATTACATACCAAGAAAGAGTCTGTCCTGTTAACCCAATTGGAGCTCCCTTCTTCTTCTCTTCTCATCCCTGCACTACTCGACTTCGGAGCTGCCGAAAGCTTCATTACGTCAGCTCTGGTCAAACAATCTGGAATACAAATGGTTCCTTTGGATCGTACCATTTCTGTTACCTCAGTGGATGGAAGTTATATCCCAGAGGGTATTATATCCTTTCGTACTATTCCTCTCAAGCTGAAGGTCGGAGTTCTCCATTCAGAAAAAATCTCTTTCTTTGTAATTCCTAAAGCCTTTCATGAACTAATCCTAGGGTTTCCATGGTTAATCAGACACAATCCCCACATAGATTGGCAAACTATGGATGTTCTCTCTTTGGGACAAGACTGCTTTCAGAACTGTTTACCTTCAGTTAGACCTCTCTGTTCTTCCAACCCTTCCAGCCTTCCTGTGGAGTACCAATATTTTTAAGATGTTTTCAGTAAGCATGGAGCGGACACCTTGCCCCCGCATCGTACTTGGGATTGTCCCATTGAGCTAGTACCCGGTAAGATTCCTCCCCGAGGTCGAATTTACCCTCTCTCACTTCCCGAGACACAAGCCATGTCGGAGTATATACGGGAGAATTTGGAGAAAGGGTTCAACAGGTCTTCTACATCTCCGGCCGGAGCAGTGTTTTTCTTCGTCAAAAAGAAGGATGGGGGTTGCGGCCCTGTATTGACTATAGAGGTCTCAATGACATAACAATTAAGAACAGATATCCGTTACCTCTGATTCCAGAACTGTTCGACCGTGTTAAAGGAGCTACTGTATTTACTAAGTTGGACTTACGGGGGGCCTACAATCTTATACGTATTCGCCCAGGGGACGAATGGAAGACGGCATTTAATACCCGCGACGGCCATTACGAATACCTGGTAATGCCTTTTGGCCTATGCAACGCCCCAGCCGTCTTTCAAGAGTTTGTTAACGAAATCTTCAGAGATCTCCTCTATGACTGCTTGGCAGTGTATCTGGATGACATCCTCATTTTTTCTAGGGATCTGAAGACCCACCGGGAACAAGTCAAAGAAGTGTTAACTCGTTTACGAAGGAATCAGTTATTCTGTAAATTAGAGAAGTGCACCTTTGAAGTACCCACGATTCCATTCCTCGGTTACATTCTTTCAGGGCAGAGGTTACAGATGGACCCCGCTAAAGTCCAGGCGATTCAGGATTGGGCACTTCCAGCTACCCTTAAAGGAATTCAACGTTTCCTGGGGTTTGCTAACTTCTACCGAAGATTCATTCAAAATTATTCTTCTGTCATAGCTCCTATAACCGCATTAACTTGGAAGGGAGCTGATCCTGCCAAGTGGTCTCCGGAGGCTTTGGAAGCTTTTTCATCTTTAAAGGAGGCCTTCACGACTGCTCCTGTTCTTCGACAACCCGATCTCAGCCGTCCGTTCTTGGTGGAGGTTGATGCCTCTACTGTAGGAGTAGGAGCAGTATTATCCCAGCTTTTCGAGGACAAGAAGGTCCATCCTTGTGCATTCTTCTCGCGAAGATTCTCCCCCGCTGAACAGAATTACGCTATTGGGGAACAGGAATTACTGGCAATTAAGTTGGCCTTTGAGGAGTGGAGGTATTTGTTGGAGGGAGCTCAGCATCCAATTTCGGTGACCACGGATCACAAGAACCTCCTGTATCTACAGTCAGCCCGATGTCTGAACCCACGCCAAGCAAGATGGGCACTCTTCTATACCCGCTTTAATTTAAACTCAGTTAGAGACCAGGGGGGTCATTCCGAGTTGTTCGCTCGGTAAAAATCTTCGCATCGCAGCGATTTTCCGCTTAATGCGCATGCGCAATGTCCGCACTGCGACTGCGCCAAGTAAATTTGCTATGCAGTTAGGATTTTTACTCACGGCTTTTTCTTCGTTCTGGCGATCGTAATGTGATTGACAGGAAATGGGTGTTACTGGGCGGAAACAGGCCGTTTTATGGGCGTGTGGGAAAAAACGCTACCGTTTCCGGAAAAAACGCAGGTGTGGCCGGAGAAACGGGGGAGTGTCTGGGCGAACGCTGGGTGTGTTTGTGACATCAAACCAGGAACGACAAGCACTGAACTGATCGCAGAAGCCGAGTAAGTCTGGAGCTACTCAGAAACTGCTACGAGGTGTGTAATCGCAATATTGCGAATACATCGTTCGCAATTTTAAGATGCTAAGATTCACTCCCAGTAGGCGGCGGCTTAGCATGAGCAAATCTGCTAAAATCCGCTTGCGAGCGAACAACTCGGAATGACCCCCCAGGTTCCCTCAACAAAAAGGCAGATGCATTATCTCGCTCCCTAAGTTCAAAAGAACCCTCTGACCGTTCAAAAGAGCAATTTATCCTGGAATCCACCTCTTTTTCTGCAACTAATACCTCTCCACTTCCTCCTCCAGGGAAGATCTTCGTTGCACCAAATCTTCGCAAAAAACTTCTTACATGGGCTCACTCCTCCTCCTTCATGGGCCATGCGGGCGGTCATAAGACACTTAAATTCATTCAACGCTCCTACTGGTGGCCTCATCTCAGGACTGACGTTCAGGAATTCGTAGCTGCCTGTCCAAAATGTGCCCAGCATAAAAGTCCCAAAGGTCCACCAGCCGGGTTACTCCATCCTTTGCCGGTACCACTAAGACCATGGACGCACATTTCTATGGACTTTATTACAGATTTACCTATGTCTGGTGGGCGGAACACCGTATGGGTCATAGTTGACCGATTCTCTAAAATGGCACACTTTGTTCCTCTGGCTAATCTTCCATCTGCATCCCAGTTGGCAAAATTGTTTATAGCAGAGATCTTTCGACTCCATGGTCTACCCCAGGAGATCGTGTCTGATAGAGGTCCTCAATTTGTGGCTAGGTTTTGGAGATCCCTATGTTCTGCTCTTGGCGTGAAATTAAACTTCTCCTCAGGATATCATCCTCAAACAGATGGTCAAACAGAGAGAGTGAACCAGGATCTGGAGACTTTTCTGCCTTTATTCATGTCCTCCTCACAGGACGACTGGCTGGACTTCCTCCCGTTCGCAGAATTTGCCCATAACAATCTTTATCACTCTGCCACAAAATCTTCTCCATTCTTCATTAATTATGGTTACCATCCAAGAGTTCCTGACTTCCAACTTCTGCCTACGCTCGAGGTTCCGGCCGCAGAGTCAACATTTCGTCAATTTACTGAAGCCTGGAAACAAGTTCACAAGACTTTGCTCAAGACATCCAAGAGATATAAGACCTATGCAGATCTGAAACGAAAAGCTGTACCAAGCCTTAAGGTAGGAGATCGGGTTTGGGTTTCCACACGTAACCTAAGATTAAAGGTTCCTACAAAAAAGTTTGCTCCCAGATTTATTGGGCCTTGCCCAATCGAAAGAGTGTTGAATCCTGTGGCTTATAAAGTGAAATTACCTCCGCAGTTAAGAATTCCTAATGCATTTCATATTTCTCTCTTAAAACCACTGGTACTTAATCGGTTCAGAGCCGCTCTGCCTAAATCACCCAAGATCCAATCAGCACATGGAGATGAATTTGAGATTCACAAGATCCTCGATTCTCGCATACGTTATGGTCGCATCCAGTACCTTGTTGATTGGAAAGGGTATGGGCCAGAGGAGAGAACTTGGGTAGATGCAGAGGATGTCCATGCTCCAAGACTACTTCGGACATTTCATGCCAAGTTTCCAACTAAACCACATAGGTGTCCGGAGTCCACCCGCAAAAGGGGGGGTACTGTCAGCGTCCGGAGTCTTACCGGTACGCTGTGGCCGCGGGGCTGGCTTCCTTGGCGTTGTGCGGGCAGCGGCTGAGGTGGGCTGCTGCGCCGGATCCGTGGGCAGCAGTAGCGGAGGTGAGGGAGTCCGCTCGTGGCGGCAGGACGCCGCTACAGCGGGTCTCTCTTGCTGAACCGTTGCTTGGAGACCAGGGGCAGTGAGCAATGTGGCTTTGCAAAAAGGTCTGCATTACTGGGCGCCGCCATGTTGTAGACCAAGTTTTAAGCATAGTTCCTGTTTCCTGTTTCTTCCAGCCAATCCAGGAGAAGCTCTCCCTATAAAAGGGGGCTGGTTTAGGACAGGGATGCCAGTGCTTCAAGTTACAACCCTGTTGTAGGTGCTTTAGCCTGTGCTCCCAGGATTCCTGCTGTTTCTTGGTTCCTCCTGATCCTGCTTGGTCGGTTCTCTGTTGCTGCTGCAGCCCTGCCGTTTCTTGCCTGCTACTGCCTGTGGAAGCGCTCCTGGAAGACCCGGTCCAGTAAGACTCTTTGGGCACAGTCGGCCCTGGGTCTTCTGCCTCGTCTTTCAAGCCACACTCCACAGATCTCCTTCACCAGCCACGCCTTTGTACCACTGACCACAGCCTGCAGATTATTATTTCAAGCCTCGTTTTCCAAACCACAGTCCACAGTCCTTGTCTCCAGCCACGTTTTCAACTACCATCCACAGTTCCACAGTTCATCATCTACAGTCTCGTCTTTCAAATCACAGTCTGCAGTTCTTCACATCCAGCCACGTCTTTAACCATTGTGCTTCAGCCTCAGTTACCTACCTCAGCCCTGTACATAATAAATACTTTCCATTGACTCTCAAACCCCGCCTACGTTCTTTATTGCTCCGTGTCCCATGCGAAGGAACTATATCCAGCCCCCTCATCTGGTTCATTCACAGCCTGCTACCTCCTCGGGCAAATCTCAGCTGCCGGATCCTCAAACCCTGCCAGACGTGACACCCGGTCCATATCTGCCCTTCATTGTAGAAGTGGATGCCTCCGAAGTAGTTGTTGTAGCTATTCTTTCACAGGAGGATTCTGTCAGCCATAAACTCCACCCCTGTGCCTTTTTATTTCTGAAATTTTCCCCTGATGAAGTCAATTATGATGTAGGAAATCGAAAGCTCTTAGCAGTTAAAGGTGCTTTGGAGGAATGAAGGCACTGGCTGGAGGAGGCAAGGCATACAGTAACCATATTCACTGATCACAAAAATTTAGTCTTGAATCTACTAAAAGATTGAACTCTCAGCAAGCCAGATGGGCGTTGTTCTTAGCTAGGTTCAATTTTGTAATTACCTATAGACTCTGCTATAAAAACATCAAAGCTGGTGCTTTATCCCGGAGTTTTCTGTCTAACCATGAAGTGTCTAAGCTTCTGGAGCTGATTCTTACCTGAGGATGCATTCTTGCTGGTGTCACCATGAATCTTGCCTCTCAAGTCCAGTCAGCACAGACGCATGCCCCATCTGGGACTCCTTCAGGACTCCTGTTCATTCCAGAGAAACTCAGATCAACAGTGTTATATGAGTTCCATTTCAACAAGACCTCAGGACATCCAGGGATTAATAAGACTTTACACTTTCTCTCTCGATAAGTATGGTGGCCAACTATCAAGACAGATGTTCAGGAGTCTGTTAGGACCTGTCATGTCTGTCCCAAAAACAAGTCTCATGTTCTCCCTTCTGGACAATTATTTCCTCTGTCTGTACCCTCCAAACCATGGACCAATTTGTCAATGGATTTTTTTGTGAACCTGCCAAGATCTTCCAAATGCTCTATCATCTGGGTAGTAGTTGACCTTTTCAGCAAAATGGCTAATTTCTTTCCCGTCTAAATTGCCTTATGCTAAGGATCTTTCTTCATTGCTAATTCTACACATATTCCGTATTCATGGCTTACCACAAGACATCATCTCAGATAGAGGCTCTCAATTTGGGGATCAATGTCAGTCTCTTGTCAGGGTATCATCCACAGTCCAATGGGCAGACTGAGCAGGTTAATCAATCATTGGAGCAATATCTACGGTGTTATATCTCTAAATATCAGGATGATTGGGTTGACCACCTTCCCTTTGCCAAATTTGTGTATAATAATTCTGAACATTCTTCAACTTCCATGTCTCCTTTCTTTTGTTTTTCCGGTATTCATCCTCAATTTAATACTTTCACTCCATCACAACAGTCTAGTACTTTTTTCTCCCATGTCTTGCCTCAGGAGGAATTGGAGGGAAGTACATCAAGCCCTGGAGGATTTGCTGAGAGATTTTGGAAACCTTGCTCTTTCAAAGTAGAAGACATGGTGTGGTTATCTGCCCGAGACATCAAGCTCCGTCAGGCATCTCAGAAATTGGGTCCCCATATCATTGGACCATTTCAAATGATCCAGAAAATCAATCCTGTTGCTTTCCGTCTTCAATTATGCAGATCTTTGTGAATCAATAATACCTTCCATTGTTCTCTGTTTAAACCGGCACTTGTTTCTTAAAAATGTAAAGAGGTTTCAGGAAACCTTCTCCAGTTATGATTTGGGGACATCAAGAGTTTGTTGTTGAGAGAATCCTGGACTCCAAGTTTGTGCAGGGTCAAGTACATTATTTTGTTCATTGGAAAGGCTACGGTCCTGAGGAGAGAGCTTGGGTGCCTGGGAGGCTCCTCCGTGCTCCTGAACTAAAAAAAGGATTCTTTAAGAAATTTCCCCAGAATCGTGGCTCTAGGGGTTTCTTAACCCCTCTTCAAGGTGGAGTACTGTCAGCAGCAGCTGCTGCAGGAGATGTGCATCCCAGCCAGTGCCTGTGAGGTAGGATGCCGCATCTCCAGCTGATCCCCGCTTGGTGCCTAGCAACAGGCTGATGCCAGGCGCAATGCCTCCTGGTCCCCACCCGGTGCCTAGCAACAGGCGGACACTAGGCGCTGGAAGCCGCCAGACTCCTAGCAACGGCGGCAGAAGGCGTTCCCCATTGATTAGAGTATAAGGTACGTGCAGCAGGGCACCTGCATAGAGTTTTATTAATTAGACTACTGGGTTCTGATTGGTGCAGCACCATTTAAATTCCTTCCCGGTCTCTCCCAAATCGCTGGTGATAGTTCATGCTCTTAGTGAGAACCTGTCAGCCTGTGAATATCCGTGATACTGAGACCTTGTCCGACTGCTTTCCTGATCGTATCCAGCTAGCCTTTTATTCAGGTTTTGGTGTGGAATTTCCACACAGGCACTGTCTTCGCCTACATCTCTTTATTGTATCCACCTTGTGCATTGTTGCATTAATTTTTAATTAAGTTGCTTATTTCATCCTGTACATTGTTGCATTTACAAATCATTTGTATATTCAGTCTCGTTTCTACTAACACCTTGTGCATTGTTGCATGTACATATTGATTGTGTCAAGATTATATTCCAACCAGTGCATAGTTACACTCACGTGCACTCCTTATATACTCCTCAGTCTGTGCCTTAGCATAATAGTAAGGTTGTGTCTGGTGAACATCTCAACATACTGCATTTACCCCTGCCCAGCCTCTGATAGTCGCCTTGTCCATACATAAATCATGCGGGCATCTGAGTATGGGGTGGACCTGATTCACAGTGGAAAGGTGGCTGCTATAGGAGAAGCCTAGCATTGCCGGAAATTAAAAGACTGCTGGGCTGTGGGTAATTGCGTGAGCATCACAAGTCACCACCTGTAAACCTATGAAACAGAGTGTAAGCATAACAAAAACATAATCTTTGTTCCTCTCTCATTAGGCAGAGCAGAAAGGACAAGTGGGAGGCCCCCTCAACCTCCAGCCCCCACTCAATCTCCCTCTCCCCCTCAGCCTCCATCCCCCACTCAACCTCCCTCTCCCCCTCAACCACCCTCTCCCACTCAACCTCCCTCTCCCCCTCAGCCTCCATCCCCCACTCAGCCTCCCTCTCCCCCTCAACCTACATCCCCATTCAAGCTCCCTCTTCCTCTCAACCTATAACCCCCAGTCAAGCTCCCTCTCCCCCTCAA
This sequence comes from Pseudophryne corroboree, assembly GCF_028390025.1. Taxonomy (NCBI): domain Eukaryota; kingdom Metazoa; phylum Chordata; class Amphibia; order Anura; family Myobatrachidae; genus Pseudophryne; species Pseudophryne corroboree. Next base: position 187,558,042 of record NC_086451.1, on the reverse strand, counting down.
CATCCAAACCCCATTCAAGCTCCCTCTCCCACTCAACCTCCAATGGCCATTAAAGCCCCTTCCCCATCCAACCTACAACCCCCTTCCCCCATCCAACCTCCAACCCCCAGTCAAGCCCCTTCCCCATCATACCACGATCCCCCGGGCAAGGAAGAATGCTGCAAGCACATTATGAAGAAGAGGAGAATGTGCGGCTCTGGAGGAGAGTATTATTTTTGTGTTTAACTTAATTGACTGTTGCTTTATTATGGGTTTTTTTTAAATATACTACAACATGTGTCTTCAACCTAAAGCTCTCCAGCTGCTGTGGAACTATACGTCCAAGCATTCCCTGCCACAGTTTTGTTATTAAGGCATGCTATCACTGAGCCAGGATATTGAGGGATGTGTAGTTCCACAGCAGCTGGAGAGCCACAGTTTGCTGACCCAGGACGTAGACACGGGATGGTAAACCTTTGGCCTTCCAGCTGTTGCTGAACTGCACATCCCAGCATGCCCTGCAACAGTTTTGCAATTTGGCCATGCTAAAACTGTTGCAGCTCCTTCTGGTATGTGTAGTTCAACAACAGCTGGAGGTCCAAAGGTTCACCATCCCTGGTCTAGGTCCTGGATCAGCAAACTGCAGCTCTCCAGTTGTTGCTAAACTACACATCCCAGCATGTACTGGATCAGTAATAGCATACCTTAATAGCAAAACTGTGGCAGGGAATGCTTGGATGTGTAGTTTGTATCACCTTTATAGCTTCGGCTTCCTAACACTAATTTATTAACATTATAGTTTTTTCAGTGGTATGCTGCCCTGGGCTTTCTGGCTTATGCTAGTGCTCTGGAGTGCCACACCCTGCACCTAGATATAGCGCTAGGGATCCCAAATATACAGAGATGCCTTGATGTGGCTTTCAGGCTTATTCATACATTTGTGCAAATACATGTAACCGAGATCTCTGAATTCTAATATTGTGTGGGATTTAAATCTGGTTACTGTTATCATTCAGGGTGCAGGGGGAAACAAAATGCCCCTTTTTTTCTTGCTTGAAATTCCCCTCCCTTTCAAGCACCTGAATAATATCACTAAGCTAATTGAGCATATACTACTATATATGTCTGTAGTTGACCCTACCTACTGCGCTCAGCCACTGAGTTGTTGTGATGTACTGTATTATAGTGTAGGCACTGTATAAATGCAATTTCAGCCTCCTATTAGGAAGAAATATACAATGTCAACAAATAATAGGATTGAAATACATCTTTGGGTATAAAATTAGATTATGGGAACTGTGAAAACAAATGCATGTAACACAGAGCGGATAAAAAGCACGATTGCAGGACGATCCTCAGGCTGCACCCACTCTGTGAAATTCCCTCCCACGTACAAAAAGACTCTCCTCTAGTATCCAAACCTTCAGCATTCCCTGAAATCTCCCCATTCAGGCAAGCTTATCAAATTTTGGAGCCACCAACATAACCTTTATAACCTTTCCTATCCAATTACATCCCCACTGTACAGTCCACACATACCCTCACATTATCACTCTCTTCACTTTCACATCCTCTTGACCCCTGGCCAACATTGCTGTGTGACCACATAATACAGCCCACCAAGAACCTTCACAATTTGGTGGACCATTATGCAAAAGATAACACCTATCCTCATGTATCAATGCTTATTTCAGTATAGACTGTAAGCTTATGAGCAGAGTCTCCCTACTTCTATGAATGTCTGTACACAGTTTTGTTTTATCACTGCTGTTTCCAATTGTAAAGCGCAATGGAATTTGCTGCACTATATAAGAAACTGTTAATACAAAAATAAATTAATCATCTTAAACCAGAAGCATTGATGACCTGCTGGCAATACTAACTGCCATCCTCCCTCATACATTTTCCTAGTCAGTCAAACAATTAAATTAACTAATTAATCAATCCTTCTTTCACAGCAACCGAAAGAAGACCATAAAAGAAGAATTTTCAATCATCACCACCATGATAGAACAAAATGTAAATTATTACTGTTCCCAATGCCGCTATTGATTACAATTTTCAGAACCAAACAATGAAATTAACAAACTAGGGCAGTACAGATGGTGAAATGGTTAGCATTACTGCCTCAGGGCACTGAGGTCATGGGTTCGATTCCCACCATCAAATTCTGAGCGTATCCTTCTTTCTTTAACAGCAATTCAGAAGAGAAAAGGCCATGAAAGACAAATGTTCAGCCATTACGTCCCCATTTTATTCAAATTTTCTGAATTAAACAATTAAATTAACTTACAAATCAGTCCTTCCTACTTTCTGATCTAGTTCTTGATTTATGAAAATATTCTTGGCTACTTTTTATGAGGTCATGTAGGTTATCCAACTGCCATCCTATCTGTCACTGCAGTGCCACTCTGTTTCCAAGATGTGCCATGTTTGAAGTTGAACGTTCATGTGCGTGTGTGTGCCACCCACTGCTGTAACTTAGCTTAGTCATCCAGCTAACCTGGCCTAAATTGGATGAAAACAATATTGTGAGCTGTGAGGTGGTCAAAATTTACCGGACATTTATGTTACTGAGGTTAATAATACTGTAGAAACAAAGAGGCCCAAATTATGTGATTTTTAGCTGTTATTATCAAATTTTGAAAAAGAAAACATATCTAAACCAGAGTCGTCTTCTTATCATGGGCAAGAACTGCTTCCACTGGAGCCTGACTTACACAAACAGCATTCTCAACATCCTCATTATTGCTGGCATCAGCTACACAAATACCTCCCTCATTCTCTTGCATTTTCATGGTTGCATCCTTATTTTCTGTGTCAGCATGTTTACTTGTGCTGCTCATCCCATATTTGCAGAGGGTGCAGAAATGGTGAAAGGAGGCTTTTCAACTAGTACAGTATCCAAAAGGTCATAGCACTCATAGACAAACTCAGACTTTTTTTTGCACACCTTCTAGACAGAGTCAAAAAGTCTTGCATCATCATGAGAGGGAGAAGAAGATTCCTCACTGACAGTTGCAGAACCACAACTCATAAATAAAGGCTAAGGCCTCATAAATTCCTTGCCACTGCATTTGGTGAATGTCATGTTGCCAATATTATGTTTGTCTGCCTAAACTTTCCCTTTAATGAGTGTTTTTTTTTCTTTACCACTGTATAATGTTTTGTTTTTTATTTCAGATGCCCTGACTTAAACCCTCTATACCCTTGAGCATGGTCTTCAGTAGATGATATTGAAGGACTAGCATTGTCATGACTGGTAGTGATAGTTTTTGGTTGCTGCTCCTGCTTTAATCTGACTATTATCCATTTTCCAATTCACAGCTCAGCTCATACTGCGAGGAGTCACTGGGTTTTTATATGTATGTGAACAAACATACTGGGATACAGCACACAGAACAGTACAAAGAATAAAACAATAAATCTTTTTTATCTTTTAATTTGCGGCTCAGCTCACACTGCAGGGTTTTAAATGGCTTTTATATATGTGAACAAATGCACTTGGTTACATGGCACACAGGTTGCATTTTGATTTTACGTTTAAAAAGCTTTTTCTCAACTGACACTGTGAAGCCACACTGCCCATACATGAATGCAGTGGAGTATGTAAAGCACCACTGTGTGACAGAATAATTAGACTAAGGGGACTGGACACAGCACAGCCACTTGTGGATGAACACAGCACAACCACTTGTGGGTGGACACAGCACAGCCACTTGTGGGTGGACACAGGACAGCCACTTGTGGGTGGACACAGCATAGCCACTTGTGGGTGGACACAGCACAGCCACTTGTGGGTGGACACAGCACAACCACTTGTGGGTGGACACAGCACAGCCACTTGTGGATGAACACAGCACATCCACTTGTGGGTGGACACAGCACAGCCACTTGTGGGTGGACACAGCACAGCCACTTGTGGATGAACACAGCACAACCACTTGTGGGTGGACACAGCACAGCCACTTGATGGCATTATATACTGTAGAATCCAAAACTTGCAAGTATCCAACGCCGGGATGATGACACTTTGCCTTGATTTGGAATCCGAGCCTGGAAGGAAAACCCAAGTAAAGGCACAGATTTACAGAGAAACTGTAAGTTCAGGGGGGGCTCAGATTTCGTAAAATCTGAACCACACATCTCTAATTACAACAAATGGTTCTACAATTCATAACAAATGGTTTTAAAAATAATTACTTGTTTTAACAGCAAATGTAAATTAAATAAACCTTCACTGGTATACAAAGTGACAAAAAAATTAGTCCAAATGAAATGGCATTTTTATCTTACCTTGAATTGCACATCATTATGGCAGCAGATAACCACGGAATGTTGATCACTCCCTGTGAAGTGACAGGAGTTACTGTAAGTTGAAACTGGAACTGCACAGCGTATCGCACCTTTTCAGTTATTACATCAAAAGAGTATTACAATTTATTTAGGGAAATTCTATTAAAAAAAAAAATCCGTATTCCTGATTTAGAATACAATGAGAAAATACCAACATTATTAGTGTTGCTAGGCTGTTTTAGCAGGGCACCATGCTCTGCCCGATTTTTAAAGGGCAAAATGCACCATGCCCCTTTAGCAGCACCTTGCTAAAACAGCCTGCCTTCTGCTGCTGCGTGACTAGATGTTGTGCACATGTGCATGGCATCTATTCACATTAAAGGAAGAGCTTGGTGGAAGCTCAGCACCTCCAGAGTTGTTGGGCACGCCCCCATCAGTGACTTCAATAGCTGGGGCATGCCCCAATTAGTGACACTGAAGGAGCTGGACCGACCCCAATAGTGAAGCTGGTGGTCTAAAAAAAATGTGAAAGATCAGCTCCACTGGGTGCCTCACATTAATATAGCATACACAAATAGGGTAAGTATTTCATACATCCCTTCAATATATGTTGTTCATCATCATGTTATGCAGTCCTCAAATCCCATTTTGTCAGCACATAGGGAAAGAGCATAATATCATCATGTGCAGTAAAATCTATTTAATCACACAGTGAATGAACATAAATACATAAAACCATAAATAAAATAAAGTGCAATATGTCCCCTTTGTCCTGGATGAATACTGAAAAAAATTGAACAATTACCAGATGTACTAAGAACTGATGGCAAAACAGTTCTCAACAAAAGTTTTTATAGTCACCAAAAAGTCCACCCAGGTAGGCAATCTGGGATGTCTCTCTGGTACATGTTCAGCAGTCCAACCTGATACAGGAACTGTGGGGTCCCTTCTCTGAAATCCAACACATTTTGAACCTATGCTTTGGGTCTTTTTTTAAAGCAGTATGATCATTCCCCGTCCTCAGGCCTGTTAAAAACCACCCCTACACAATCAGTGGTTTCTATACACAGTTTTACATTATGACGTATGAACTCCGCTCTCAATAACACAAGTCTCTATTGGCCCTTCCGGCCATATTTTATCAAAAACTTCCAGTTGTGTAGAGAGCGCAGCCCAGGGGGTTGGCGTAGTACCCATATAGGCCCGTTCAGATACGCTCTGGCTGAGGTTTCGCAGCCTGAAAAACAATTCCATTGGTCGCACGGCGGATAAGTAACAGTTACCTATACGCTGTGCGATTGTACCGCGGGTTCGTGAATGCAATACTTAGCCCACCGCGATACCCTTTTACGAGTTGTGCGCAAAAATCGTGGGACCATTGGCGCTAGGTGTAGTACACGCAACGTGATTTGTGTAACAATTTTTTTTGTTTTAAGGGAGTTTCTCTGGTCACTCAGAAAAATCTCCGACGACCAATATTTACTGGTTAGGGTAAGTCACTCCCACACATTTCCAGTAAATAGAGGTTACACAGGGGCCCTAGTTTGGGTACGACCGGCGCTGACGAGAACTTTCACTGTTGCCTTATCACTGAGTATTTTGTTTTTTTGTAGGAATTTGCTGAGAAGTCAATACCTGCAAAAGATGGGGGCCAGTTGCTCAAGTAAGGTACGATCAACCAGGGTTCAGGTTGATATTCCGCGGCCCAAGGGGTCGGCGAGGTACATAATGTGTGAGAAATATGGCTCACACACAGAGGTTTTATGCAATGAATGGGAACGTATGACTGCGGAAGATAGGGAACCATTCCCTAAGGTAGGCAGTTTTAATCCAGAGGTGTTGCAGAATTTAAGGATTAGGATATGTCTGATAAAATCCCGAAAAGAAAGGATCAGACACTCAAACTGTTTACATTTATGGCAACGAGAGAGTGATATGCAAAGGGAACTAGCTCACGCAGCTGGTTCCAACCCTAGCAGGAAACTGATTGCAACTGCACCACCACCACCACCACCGTATATTACAGGGGAGAAAGTGGCTACAGAGAATGGCATACTAATATATGATAAGAGTGAACTTGATAAATGTATTAATGCTAACCCGTGCAAGTTGTATCCCATCTTAAACTTCACTCAGGACTGGGAACAAGAAGATGAGCCCAGCACGATATCGGCACTCTCTAGCAGCCACCATACAAGACACACAAGTGGGCACGGCCCAACCAGTAAGAACAGTAGCAAAGGCCCCTAGCGGAGGGACAGGTGAGGTTGTGTCCACAGGTAACAGTACATTATGCAGAGACAATAGCACCTCACATTGTAGAAGCAACCCAGAATGATGTAATTGAACTAAATCCTATCAGGGTGATCGCAGTCCCTAATGGGAAGACTGACGCTCAGGGAATCACTCCCATCAGGAACATTGCTATGCATTGTCCTTGGTCTCGGACAGAATTGAGGACAATTATGTCTGAATTTCCCGATCCCAGAAAAGATCTAGCCACATGTCAGAGGTTTATTAGAGAACTAGGTAACGCCACCGAACCCACAAACAAAGATTGGTGGACAGTGCTATGGGCATGTTAGCCCTCCAATATTGACCCTGTGAAATTCATTGCTGATTGTAAATTAGACGCAGAGGTACCTCTCACTGATGAATACACTCAGGAGAATGTACGACAGATCAATCTGCAGTTAGGAGTAAATTTCCCTACTGTTGTCAAGTGGAATAAAATCTTTTCCATAAGACAAAAAGAAGGTGAAGCTGCTTCTGAATATCTCCATCGAGCACTGCAGGAAATGGCTAGATACACTGGGGTCGAGGACATTAAGGAAAATGTACATCATAGAGAGGTAACTGTGTCCGTATTAATGGACGGCTTGAAAGAAACGTTGAGAACAAGGGTACAAACCACTCAACCTAACTGGAGAGGTATTTCGGTGGCTGCATTAAGAGAATCCGCTATCGAGCACGATCGGAACATCATTAAGCACAGGGAGTCACAGGGGAATAAGCTGATGACCATAAGTATCAAAGCCCTGACAACGAAGCCACATCAGCCAAAACCCCAGACCCCTGATGGTAAGTCGTATGTAGTAAAATGTTATAACTGTCAAAGGGAAGGACATTACGCACGAAACTGTAATTATAAAAGCAACGTATATAGACCCCCTAGACAAGAACACGAGCAAAGTTATGATACACGTAATTGGGATCAGGGATCACATAGGAAAAATTTTGGGCCACACCTGTAGTCTGCAGCCAGTGAAGTTGATTGCTAGCCTTGGTAGTGAACCTGAGGTCACAGTTGATGTAGTTGGTAGATCATTTCTTGTAGATACAGGGGCGGCCAGGTAAACTCTGTGATTTATCTTTAAAGTTTCCTCTTCATCTCTGAAGTTCACCGACAGATTTACAGCTCAAACGTCACATATCTACTCGGTCTTTTCAGAGGTCTGCCCAACCCCAGTATATCTCACCAGCATCATTGTGCCTGGCCATGCACAGAGGATGGAGAGTGGAAATACTGGTAAAGGGAGACTGTGCAGAGATACCGATGGACATGTTGGTGTGACAGCCTGATGGTGAACGCAAATCTGACAAATGTTCTTTTCTTTTTTATTTCTCTCTCTTTTTTTCATTTTCCACGGATGGTTTATTTCACACAACAGTTAAACACATTGTAATGCAGGATTTATGTTCCATACAGAAAGGTCGCTGACTTGGAAAGAATATCGTATCACTGGAGCTTCTGTTCCGGGAAGACTGAGAGGCAGCACTGTTGAGACGGTATCTGAGCACGGAGAACAACAAGACTAGAGGCGGTTGTCGTACCAGTTTTCTTTTTCCTTTTTATTATTTTCTCCATCTCCCATTACCTTCCTTTCCTCCCCCTTCTTGTTTCCTTTTCTCTCCCCTTAACAAGATGGACTTACCCCAAGAGACTGCATTCCGGGTTTTCCTGTTGACCCTGTTGTTGACCAGAGCAGTCTGTTTCGGTGAGAGTACCAGAGAGGTCGATAAAGGATCTGGAATGGGTTCTGATGACAAGGACGGATTTGTAGAATTCCAAGAGCAACACATCCATCGAGCAAAGGCGAGTATCAGAAAACGATCTGGTAGTCAAGAAACTAGGAGACACTGTGAAGGGTAATTGGCTGAGGAAAATTATATTTGTAGAAACTGTGAAAGCATAGTTGAGGACGGGTGCATCCAGAGATGTCAGTCCAGCCTTAATATCAACATGGACCATCATCCATTGAGTGATTATCACTCAGTATTGGGTAAGGTTTTAAACCAAACAGAATGCTGGGTGTGCTCACAAGTACCTCAAGGTCAGAGCAAGTCAGGACTAGTACCGTATCCATTAACAATAGATGAGGTACTTTAATTAAGGGGTGGGAGACCGGTGGACAAGAAATTTAATATTTCTAGGCCCCCTAGTTTGAAGCTCCACCAATATCATGTGGATAGATCCTTAGTATGTTTCAATATTTCCAATTCCCGAAAGCCGGGAAATTGGGAAGTGACTTGGAATAACCAAACTATGGCATTTTCACACAGAGCCGACAGAATGCCCGAAGACTCAGAACTTATACGCCAAATAGCGGACGGTGGAAGGTATTTTTGGTACAGGTATACTCTAGGAAGTAGGACCATGCGGGTTGGAGAAGTATCACCAGGGTACTGTGAGCATATCATACAGCCTGATACGTGTACTGAACAGATGAGAGAGTTAGGGATAGGATTTTTCGCTTGGAAGGTTTGCAATATGGTAATTTCATATTCTGTCCCATATGTTCTACCCGATGATGCATATTTCATATGCGGGAGGAAGGCGTATAAGTGGCTTGCCCCAAACTCAGAGGGATTGTGTTACATTCGAAGAGTGTTGCCAGAAGTTATGACCATAACCCATAATAAGATGAAAGATGTTCACCGCAATGCTCAAGCTCCTTACACTCACACTCACTATGAACACATCGTTAAGAGACACCTTATAGATAGGACAGAGCACGCAGCCTCTGATTTGATCCACAAATCCACCAGGATTCAATTCTTACTCGCGTTAGATATCACTCGTACCGCCAGAGGAATTATAAATTATAGGAATATCCATGCGCTAGCGAACCTGATAGATAATATCACCGAGATGTATGATGACACCTTCAGGTATACAGGGAGGGAATTGCAAGCTTACAAAACGGAACTGATCCAGCACAGAATGGTTCTAAATTATATCACAGCGGTGACCGGCGGGTACTGCGTCACTTTGGCAACTCAGTATGGTGTGAAGTGCTGCACGTATATTACAAACAGCACTGATGACCCGACCGAGGTCATAGATCAAAAGATGGACGATATCTTACAGTTGACGTGGGAGTTCCGAAGGAGACACAACCTTACCCTTACTGCTGTGAGTAAGGAACTGACCGGCTGGGTCTCATGGTTGAACCCACGCAATTGGTTCTCAGGTTTAGGAGAATGGGCTCAAAATGTTATCGTGAGTGTAGGAAAGTTTCTCCTTTGTATCCTGGGAGTTTTCATAATGATTGGCTTGATATTTAGGTGTGTTCGAGTTTTAACGCGGCGCAAGCACTGTACCAAAGTGATGAGTTTAAAGAGCGGGGGCATTGTTACAACAACTGATTTAATTTATGACCCATCAATAGAGACAATGTTGTGATAAGACGTGATTCCACGGTCCATTTCTTTCACCTGTTTCTCCTTTGTTTTCCCTCAAGCAAAAATACATCCATTCGGAAAAGACCTTTGATGAACAATACATCCATTCGGAAAAGACTTTGATGAACAATACATCCATTCGGAAAAGACTTTGCTGAACACTACATCCATCCAGAAAAGACTTTGATTGATACTTTCAGCAAAGATACACCCATCCGGACAAGACTTCAACCAACACCCAAGAACGATTGCACAAATGTTATGTGAATGTATTTGTGATACGTGTCTTATCTTCATCTCTACATCCTTCAGGTAGTGTCACACATAGTCGATAGGTAATACCCATATATTAGCATTCACATATGTTCAGGGGGATGATGTATCATCATCTAAATGTGCACCCCATTTGTTGGAACAAGAAGCCTAAAAGAGCTCGGTAGTGTTTGTTGGCCCACTTACAGACCCTTAATACAGGATAAGAAGGATTTAATGTATACTTCGCAATACCTCGAAGCTTATCTAGAACATGTACGGCATGATGATACATGCCCCTCAGGCTGGATTTCATACATACATGCTTTTACTATCCCACTAGGTCATACATTTCCCACCTACACCTCTCCTCCTACCATCCAATCATCTGTAGATATAATATTGTATATTTTTCTGTTTAATGTTTAGATAGTGGCAGTTATTGTTGACTGCCAAAGGGTGGACTGTTAAAGTCGAAAAATATCGTAATGCATATGCCTTGTACTAACCCCATGCACATGCCCGCTGCTCGTGCACTCAGTCCGCCGTGCGTGCACATATCCGCAATTTGCGTAGGATCGCTCCGGCGATCATGCACGTGATATGGGTATTTACGGCGGAGTTTGTGAGCGCGTAGAGGGTTATTAGAACATTACATATTTAACCCAAATAGTGCATTTTGTACCCATAGTTCCCTTGCATCACATCAGCGAGTATTAATAGTTTAAACAGTTCCTGGACTAAGAGATTCGCCTTTGCATGATAGAAAGGGTCAGATAAAGGTTGGAAGGTGATGTCTAGTATCCAGCTGTAGGGTATTTTGAGGGTAACATTCCGGTGTTGGTTAGAGAAAGATCGCATGTTCCTGCGTATAGTTATGTGCAAAAGTAGAATATGAACATTAACAGTATTTACTGTATATTATGTATGCGGCGGGAATCCAGAGGGTACCACCCACAAGAGCAGTTGGGGAAAGACATCGCGCATCTATTCAAATCCACCTATGACCTTTTCTGTAATGTAAAGTCACATCCCTGTGTCCAATGGACAATGAGATTACAGTGACCATTGTATTGTGTATGCATGTTGTGTATAAAAGACCATTGTTGCCTGGCCGGTCAGAAGACTCTAAACGCTATCTGTATGACCAGCGGAGGACCGGCTGGGTTGCGCTTGCGAACATTCTCACATATGTACATTCTCTGTAGCCATTATTCTGTTTAGGTTTATCTTGTTAGCCTGTAGTGTATAATTTGTACTGTTTAACCTTTTTGAATAATCCACTGTGGCCTTAGAAACCCTGTGGTTCAACTACAAAACTGTGCTGTGTCTTCACTTTCCTGCAAGGGTTTTAAAGTGTATTTATCTGTACAGGTTGAGTCTCCCTTATCCAAAATGCTTGGGACCAGAGGTATTTTGGATATGGGATTTTTCCGTATTTTGGAATAATTGCATACCATAATGAGATATCATGGTGATGGGACCTAAATCTAAGCACAGATTGCATTTATGTTACATATACACCTTATACACACAGCCTGAAGGTCATTTTAGCCAATATTTTTTATAACTTTGTGCATTAAACAAAGTGTGTCTACATTCACACAATTCATTTATGTTTCATATACACCTTATACACACAGCCTGAAGGTCATTTAATACAATATTTTTAATAACTTTGTGTATTAAACAAAGTTTGTGTACATTGAGCCATCAAAAAACAAAGGTTTCACTATCTCACTCTCACTCAAAAAAGTCCGTATTTCGGAATATTCCGTATTTCGAAATATTTGGATATGGGATACTCAACCTGTATAATGTGTATAGGCATTGATAAGGTGTACGCACTGCGGGTACTTTATACCGTCAGCGCTACTTAAGGTTTAAGGTATAACATCGTTGCAGTACTTTGCTGCTAAGGGTTTAAAGTGTAATCATATCATTGCATTATATCATTAACAAGGTTTAAAGGTTATCAATTGTGTGTGCGCAGCACGGCGTGTGTACGCCAAGTACGTACCACGTGCGGGACTCTGTACGCAAATAGCGTACAAAGTGCGCAGCACTTGTATTCAGTCTAGCGGCCATAGCGGTTCCACGGTAATAGTGTATCTAGAGGTATAGCTTTACGGTCTAAGATAATAACTGACATTATCAAAAGTCAGAAGTGGCTACACACACACCGAGACAAAGCAAACCCCAGAAACAACAGAATGCCTACAGACCCATTACTAGAGACCGTGCAGACTACCAAAATAGACATCGGGCCGAGGATTTTCCCAGGCAGAATACTTTCTATTACCCCAATCCTTACAAAACCCTGTCAAACCAAGGGGGTAATTCCAAGTTGATCGCAGCAGGATTTTTTTTTTAGCAATTGGGCAAAACCATGTGCACTGCAGGGGAGGCAGATATAACATGTGCAGAAAGAGTTAGATTTGGGTGGGTTATTTTGTTTCTGTGCAGGGTAAATACTGGCTGCTTTATTTTTAGACTGCAATTTAGATTGCAGATTGAACACACCCCACCCAAATCTAACTCTCTCTGCACATGTTATATCTGCCTCCCCTGCAGTGCACATGGTTTTGCCTAATTGCTAACAAAAATCCTGCTGCGATCAACTTGGAATTACCCCCCAAATAACTTGCTACTAACTGCATGTTGAATGTTTGTTATACTGTATATGTTGTTCTTAACAGATATATAAATGTATCTATTTACATTCAAGTCTTACTGAGTCAATTACTCTCTATGACAGACTGCACACTTTTATTTGATACAGTGTTTTATAGCGCAGAGTATTCTTTTTCTATAGTTTCCATTGGTTTGCAACCTAGCAAGTTGCTTTTACTCAGCTGCTGATAAACACAAATCTATACTGAAGTATATTCTATTTTAGCACCGGATCTTAACAAATTGATGACACCTGTCTCGATTTGTTTTTTAAAACTTTCGCTATGTGCTGACAAAACGGGTTTTGAGGACTGCATAACATGAGGATGAACAACATACAGTATATTGAAGGGATGTATGAAATACACTATTTAGCCTATTTGTGTATCATACCCTCCAACATGACCCGCCCCACTAGGTACAAAATGCTCTGTTTCTGGACTTCCCTCTTAATTTATTATTGCAATCACCTGTGAAGAAACAGCTTTCTTATCATTTAACTAGTTCAACACAGGTGATGGAAATCATAAATTAAGAGGGAAGTCCAGGAACAGAGCATTTTGTACCTAGTGGGGCGGGTCATGTTGGAGGGTCTGGTGTATGCTATATTAATGTGAAGCGCCCAGTGGAGCAGATATCTTTCACAATTTTTTTTTTAAAGTTCTGCACAGTTTTTTGGAGAGACACTTTTATTTTGTTATCTGCACTACAAGGCTACCTGGACTGCACGGTTGTATCCATACAGTGGCGGAACAAGCAAGCGGTGGGCCCAGGTGCGACAAAATGCTTTGGCCCCCCCCCCCCCCATCCAAGTCCACCCCAGGGGCAGTGCGCGCCGCAGGCGCGCGCAAAAATACATAGTGGCGTGGCTTCGTGGGGAAGGGGTGTGGCCACAAAATAATACCAACACAGTAGTCTCCATTATTCAAATTACGCCGCACAGTAGCACCACTACACCAGGTAGAGACCCTTTTACACCTTACAGCGAACAGATTCCTCTTTTTACACATTACAGCAGACAGCGTGCCCTTTTTACACATAACGGCAGACCGCGTGCCCTTGTTACACATTACGGCAGACAGCGTGCCCTTTTTACACATTACAGCAAACAGCGTGCCCTTGTTACACATAGCGGCAGACAGCGTGCCCTTTTTACACATTACGGCAGACAGCGTGCCCTTGTTACACATTACGGCAGACCGCGTGCCCTTGTTACACATTACGGCAGACAGCGTGCCCTTGTTACACATTACGGCAGACAGCGTGCCCTTGTTACACATTACGGCAGACAGCGTCCCCATTTTTACACATTACGGCAGACAGCGTGCCCTTGTTACACATTACGGCAGACAGCGTCCCCATTTTTACACATTACGGCAGGCAGATTCCCCATTTTTACACATAGCAGCAGGCAGATTCCCCATTTTTACACATAGCGTCAGGCAGTCCCCCTGTTTTACACATAGCGTCAGGCAGTCCCCCTTTTTTACACATTACGGCAGGCAGATTCCCCTTTTTACACATTGCGTCGTGCAGATTACCCCTTTTTACACATAGCGGCAGGCAGTCCCCCATTTTTACACATTGCGGCAGGCTGATTCCCCCTTTTTACACATTGCGGCAGGCAGTCCCCCCTTTTTACACATTGCGGCAGGCAGTCCCCCCTTTTTACACATTGCGGCAGGCAGTCCTCCCTTTTTACACATTGCTGCAGCCAGTCCCCCCTTTTTACACATTGCTGCAGGCAGTCCCCCCTTTTTACACATTGCTGCTGGCAATCCCCCCTTTTTACACATTGCGGCAGGTATGCCCCCCTTTTTACACATTGCGGCAGGTAGTCCCCCCTTTTTACACAGTGTAGCAGGTAGTCCCCCATTTTTACACAATGCGGCAGGTAGTCCCCCATTTTTACACATTGCAGCAGGCAGGCACAAGAAAGAAGGAAAGAAGGAAAGAAAGAAGGAAAGAAGGTAAGAAAGAAAGAAAGAAAGAAAGAAAGAAAGAAAGAAAGAAAGAAAGAAGAATTATACTTACCCTCTCCGCTGGCTCAGGCTCCTCGGTGCAGCGTCAGAGACGATTCCCGGGCTGGAGAGAAGGAGGAGGAGGGAGGCTGAGAAGGGAGCCGCAGCAGCGCTGTGTTACTGGTGGAGGCGCTGCTGCTGCTGCCCCTCTGCTTCCCTATAGGCTGTTCTCGGAAGACAGCCTATAGGGAAGCAGAGGGGCAGCAGCAGCAGCGCCTCCACCAGTAACAAAGCGCTGCTGCGGCTCCCTTCTCAGCCTCCCTCCTCCTCCTTCCCCCGTCTGTAGTACCGCTGCTCCTCTCCTCTCCTCTCTTCGCCGGGCGGCTGTGCGCTGCGGGCAGCGGTTGCCCGCAGCGCACAGCGGCATGTAATGAGTCAGTTTGACTCATTACATGCTTGGGCCCCTGGACAGAGGCGGGCCCCAGTGCAGTGCACTGCCTGCACTGCCGGTAGTTCCGCCTCTGTATCCATATCACTAAAGGGTTTTCTATTGTACAGTAAGTGAAGCTGGAGGGGCTGCGCCCCCTCCCTGGACAGCTGTGCCCCCTTTTCAAACACACTGCCCCATAACCCCTGCGCCCTGCCTGTATCATATCTTGGTGGGAACACTACTTATCTTTACAAATCTCATAAAACAGAAAATAGTCACCACCTGCACTACAAAGAAATCCTGCTGCTACATGAACCACTGGTGTACACCAACACCAACAATAGGATCACAATAATCAAAAGTGGTAGACCTCAGCTCTGGACACTCCAATACTTCCCACATAAATGAATCAGAATATATTGAACAAGTACACCTAAAGGTAATGTGGGCTGATATAATAAAAGTTTGTGCAGAACAGAAAGTATCTTCCTTTAAACGTGCCCATGATACACAAATACCGATGCTAGTTCACTTTTGGTAGTATCAGATAATCTCAGGCAGGGCCGGACTGGGACTAAAAATAGGCCCTGGCATTTTTGAAGCACACATGCACACCTCAGGAACTCCTCCCCTTACTATTCCTGATGCCTCCTACTTCTTAGTCTATGCTCTTACAAATATAATTAATATTATAACAACATACAAGCGTACATCATTCTCTATTAAAATACACACAACCAGTGGTTGAAGTGGAAATTTTGAAGTGGGGGCATGTAAAAGTGAAGGTTTTAATTAAGTGCGCGCCACTCCGAAAAATGGGGCGTGGTCACTCAAAATGGGGCGTGTCCTTCAGTGTAGTTTACCACACCATTTACCCGTTATACAAATTATGCACCACAATAGTAGGACCCCTTATACTATCTAGTACTGGTGCCTATTTCACATTATAACACACAGTATGAGCCAAAATTCACATTATACCACATGGTATGAGCCGAAATTCACATTATAGCACACGGAATGAGCCAAAATTCACATTATAGCACCTGGTATGAGCCGAAATTCACATTATAGCACCCGGTATGAGCCGAAATTCACAAAGTAGCACAAAGAATGAGCCGAAATTCACATTATAGCACCCAGAATGAACCGAAATTCACATTATAGCACACAGCGTGAGCTGAAATTCACATTACAGCACACAAAATGAGCCGAAATTCACATTACAGCACAAAGAATGAGCCGAAATTCACATTATACTGTAGCACACAAAATTAGCCAAAATTCATATTATAGCACATAGAATGAGCCGAAATTCACATAATAGCATATGTTATGAGCCGAAATTCACTTTATAGCACACAGAATGAGACAAAATTCACATTATAGCACACAGAATGAGCCAAAATTCACATTATGCCACATGGAATGAGACAAAGTTCAGGGAGAGTGACAGCAGGGACAGGGAGAGTGACAGAGGGACAGGGAAAGTGACAGCAGGGATATAGGGACAGGGAGAGTGACAGAGGGACAGGGAAAGTGACAGCAGGAACATAGGGACAGGGAGAGTGACAGAAGGACAGGGATAGTGACAGCAGGGACATAGGGAGAGGGACAGTGATAAAGCTAATTATTTATCTTATAACACAAGCTATTTCCTAACACTGTATAGCCGTAATGGCCGCTAAACCACGTGCACGTGCTACGCACTCCGTACGCTATTTGCGTATGAAGACCTCGCACGTGGTATTCAAATTACGTACACACGCTGCGCTGGGTGTACGGAATACACACAGCGAGCTCACACACAGACAGTAACCTTTATAAAACACAGAATATGCTTTCACTGTATATCTTAGTACTGTAACACTGTAATAATGTATCGCTTATAGACCTTAGTAATATAAAAGCTGTGTGAACGATTATGACACCCCAAATACCCTCTGTACTAACTAATGAAACACAGACTCCTTGCTAAGGTTCCAAAACCTTTACTGATGATAATTTGTATGTAAAAGGGGAAAACAGTTAACAGCTTATACACTACAAGAATAACATTAATACCTAAACAGAATATCTAGACATGAATATACAATAGCGGCATAATCATAAACAATAACAGAGAGAGAGAGAGTAAGTGGCAAAAACACATAAGGAGGACAAGGTGGTCACAGAGAAACTTACACACGTGGGAATGATCGCTGCGCAGTCCTGGAAACCAGCTCTCAGTTAGTCAATGATGAAAACCTTTGTGGAGAATAGTGAGACATCTGGCCCAGGCTGGCTGCCTTATATACACAAAGTACAGTACACTACAAAGGGCCCTACAATCTTATTGTTCATTGAACACAGAAACCTGTCTTCGCATTATAACAAAAGGTCATAGGTTAGTTTAAACAGGTGGGTTGTGACTATTCCAAACTGCTCAGATGGGAGGGATTCTCAGGATTCCCGCCGCATGGATAATGAACCGCAAATACAGTAAATGTCCACAAACAACTTATAGACATAACTATACGCAGGAGCGATTAATCTCTACCTAACCAGCACCGGATTGTTTCTAATAAAATGCTCTTTAGTTAGGTACTAAACACCACCGCTCAGACCCTATCTGACCCTTCGTATCATGCAAAGAGGAATTCCTTTGTCCATGAACCAGTTATACTAACCATACTCGCTGATATGATTAAAGGGAACATTACGTACAAAACACGCTATGTGGGTTAACTATACTACAAACGAGTCGCCCGCTACAAGCTCATAAACTCTACCGTAAATACGCATATACCGCGCATACTCGCCGGAGCGAGTGTACGCACTTGCGTACATGTGCACGTACGGCAGACTATATGCACGATCAGCGTGCATATGCATGGGGTTAATATATATGGCAACGTGAAGCATGATATTTTTCGACTTTGACAACAGAGAAAGTGACAGTAGGGACAGGGAGAGTGATAGAGAGAGGGACAGCAAGGGCATACAGTAGGGACTAGGGAGAGAGAAAGGCAGCAGGGTAAGATTACCTATTTAGCAGCGGCGATTCTGAGGATGCTGTGGTGTGGTGGATGAGGAGGCTGTGGTCGGCGCGGGGTGGAGGAGGCTGTGGGCCTCGAAGATGGTGAGGAGGAGAAGGCTGTGGGAGCTGGCGGAGGTGCAGAGAAGGACTGAGGGCACAGGTCTATCCAGTTTAGCTCCTCACTGTACGCCCATCTAGAGCAAGGCAATCTATATTTTAAAACCAAACAGAGAACGAGAGAGAGAGGTGGGGACAAGAGAGAGAGAGGTGGGGACAAGAGAGAGAGAGGTATGGACGAGAGAGAGAGGTGAGGACAAGAGAGAGAGGTGAGGACGAGAGAGAAAGATAGGTGAGGACGAGCAGGAGAGAGGTGAGGGCATGAGAGAGAGGGAGAAGGGAGAGCAAGAGAGAGGTGAGGACGAGAGAAAGAGTGAGAGAGGTGAGGACAGAAGAGAGTAAAAGAGGTGAGGACAGAAGAGACAGAAGTGAGAACGAGAGAGAGAGGTGTGGACAAGAAAGAGAGAGAGAGAGGCAAGGACAAGAAAGAGAGGGAGGGAGGTGAGAACAAGAGTGGTGAGGACGAGATAGAGAGAGAAATGTGATGACAAAAGAGAGAGTGTGAGAAAGGTGCAGACAGAGGGAGAGAGGTCAAGACTTGAGAGAGGGCGGGGGTGAGGGTGACAGAGAGAGGTGAGGGCAAGAGAAAGACAGGTAAGGATGAAAGTGAGAGGTGAGGGCAGGTGACAAGGAGGACAGGAGAGTGAGAGAGAGCTGAGGACAAGAGAGGGAAGGGGTGAGAGGTGGGGACAACAGAGTGAGAGGTGAGGACAGAGAGAGAGGGTGAGACCAATAGAGAGATAGACAGCCATGGCATGGATATACCCATACTCACCCTAGTGGGAGGCAGCGCTCTCCCTGCAGTGCTGATGCTGCAGCTGGCCATGTGCTGTGGTGCTGCTGTGGCGGGGTTCCGGGACTGTGTTGGTGACGTGTCTCCTCCTCAGGGCCAGGGGCTCAGGCAGGCTGTAAACTGGGTGATTGTGGGCGGACGCCGTGCTGCTGCTCCTAGGACTTCTCTCCCCCATAGCCGCTCCCAGAATGCTCTGTGCTATGACGATAGAAAGAGAGCGCGGTGAGGCAAAAGGGGGGTGAAAACAAGAGATAGAGAAATGAGGGCAAAAGGGGTGGTAAAGATGAGAGAGAGGTGAGGACAAAAGAGATAGAGAGTGGTGAGGACTAGAGGGAGGGGGAGTGAGGAAAAAAGAAAGAGAGAGGGGGTGAGGACAAAAAAGAGGGGGTGAGGACCAAAGAAAGAGAGAGGGGGTGTGGACAAAAAAGATGGGGTGAGGACAAAAGCAAGAGAGAGGGGGTGTGGACAAAAAAGAGGAGGTGAAGACAAAAGAAAGAGAGGGGTTAAGTACAAAAAAGAGGGATGTGGATGGGAGAGAGGGGTGAGGAAAAGAGAGAGGTGAAGACAAGAGACAGAGAGAGGGTTAGGACAAAAGAGAGAAGTGAGGACAAGAGAGAGGGGGGATGAGAACAAAAGAGAGAGGTGAGGACAAGAGAGAGGGGTGAGAACAAAAGATAGAGAGGTAAGGACAAAAGCAAGAGAGAGAGGCAGGGGGGGGGGTTAAGGACAGAGAGATAGAGAGAGACAGGGAGGAATCAGCCAGAGCATGTATACACTCACACTCACCTTGGCCAGGGGACATCACTCTTAGTGGAGCTGCAGTCATAAATCAGGTATTTACAACACTACAGGACTTGTTTGTCAGCGCCCAGGAATTTTTCCCCTTTTTTTTCTAACCAATCAGATACAGCCTATAATTTTATAGAATGTCCTTTATAATGTTAATAAAAAAAGCAGATTGGTTTCCATTGTTTACCTTCTGACCACCAGATGGCACCCTTGTAGTTTTTCTCTTATAGGCCCTCATTCCGAGTTGTTCGCTCGCTAGCTGCTTTTAGCAGCATTGCACACGCTAAGCCGCCGCCCTCTGGGAGTGTATCTTAGCTTAACAGAATTGCGAACGAAAGATTAGAAGAATTGCGAATAGAAATTTCTTAGCAGTTTCTGAGTAGCTCCGGACTTACTCCTACATTGGGATCAGTTCAGTCAGTTTCGTTCCTGGTTTGACGTCACAAACACACCCAGCGTTCGCCCAGACACTCCCCCGTTTCTTCAGACACTCCCGCGTTTTTCCCAGAAACACCAGCGTTTTTTCGCACACGCCTAGAAAACGGCCAGTTTCCACCCAGAAACACCCACTTCCTGTCAATCACAGTACAATCACCAGAACGATGAAAAATCCTTGTTATGCCATGAGTAAAATACCTAACTTTTGTGTAAAATAACTAAGCGCATGCGCAGTAAGCGACTAATCGCAATATAGAGAAAATCGGCAACGAGCGAACAACTCGGAATGACCACCATAGTTACTGCAGCTGCCTGTTTCATCTTTCTCCTTTGCTGCATCTGTAGGGACTCCTAATCCTTTTTCTCCCTGAAATAAGCAGAAACAGCCCTTCTCTCTGAATGCTCAGTATAAACTCTGCTGCTGCATGCTGCCTTGAAGTGGATGGCCACTTATGGAGATCACTAAGAAGGATGATGGATGTGCAGAAATTAAAATCTGTCTAGTATTGTAGCCTGTGCAATTACAATTCGTCACAAATACAGCAAATGGAGGCAGTACTTGCTAGGAGGTATCGGTAAAGGCTAGGTTTAAATGGGTGTGAAAGAGCCTGGATCCAATGAGAACATTGGAAGGCATGTATTATGGGGGTAATTCCACGTTGATCGCAGCAGGATTTTTGATAGCAACTGGGCAAAACCATGTGCACTGCAGGGGAGGCAGATATAACGTGCAGAGAGAGTTATATTTGGGTGTGGTGTGTTCAATCTGCATCTAATTTGCAGTGTAAAAATAAAGCAGTCAGTATTTACCCTGCACAGAAACAATATAACCCACCCAAATCTAACTGTCTCTGGAATGAGACTCCAGATTTTATTCTGAGCAGAAGAAACCAGAATTTGGTGAGTACTGAGGTTTTGTTCAAGCATGTGGCAGTGCTGATGCTGCAGCTGGCCATGTGTGTGCTGCTGCTGGGGCCAGGATCCGGTACTGCATGGTGGCGGGACTCCTCCTCAGGGGCTCAGGCAGGCAGCAGATATAGTTATTGCGTGTAGTACACGCCATGCTGGGGCTGCTGCTGCTCCCCGGCCTTCTCCCATCACCGCGGCTGCTCCCAGAATGCTGTGCGCGATGACGTCGCTCCCCTATCGGCATTCTGGGAAGGGAAGAGGGAGGAGAGGACTTTTCCGCGGAGCACAGTGGCCGGAGCAAGGAGGTGGGAGTGTCCAGAGGGAGGGGTTGCTGCTGCCAGACCGGCCCAACTAGCCATCGGCCCTTCTGGCATGTGCCAGAATTGCCAGATGGCCAGTCCGGCCCTGATCTCAGGTCTCTCAAGGCAACAACGATATACAGGCTCCCAATCGGACAGCTTGGTGCCTTAATATAAAGGTTTCTTTTATAATGTGTCTACATGTGCCCTGTTCAGACATTTTAGTTTACAATTGTCACTGATAGAACTGTATGATCAAATGTCCTCCTCTCATAAGTGAAGAGACATGCATACAAAGTAGAAAAAAGAAACTCCTATATAGTACCAATATTTTAATATAAAAAAAAAACAAGTTGGGACAGATAAAAGATATATAGCAGAAATAGGCAGAGTAGCAGGTATTGTACCCTTTTCAGTTAGGGGCTGCATACTGGATCTGAAATGTCCCAGGTACTTTCAGAAGAGGTGGTCTTGTCTGCAGCCTCAAGCTTAAGGGTCTGTCGCTGCATTTCCCTTTACAGGTAGCAGCATCAACGCATTTCAGAGATGACTCCTTTCTCAAGATGTGTTGCTGCTTGACTGAATATGTAAAATGTACTGTGCCTTCCTTCTTCATGTGGTTGGCTGAGGGTTGTTCGTACCTAAACTCAAGTATTCCACATCTATTTTATTGGGTGTGGATCATTAGATCAACAGTGTCTAGGTCGACAATATTTAGGTCGACCACTATAGGTCGACAGTCACTAGGTCGACAGGGTCAGAAGGTCAAAAGGGTCAGAAGGTCGACATGTTCCAGGTCGACAGGTCAAAAGGTTGACATGAGCTTTTTTTTTCTCGTTTTCTTAGTAGAGTGACCGGGAACCCCAATTAGTGCACCGTGTCCCCTCGCATGGCTCGCTTCGCTCACCATGCTTCGGGCAAGGTGCCTCGCTCCGCTACTACTTCACTCGGCACAGATTACCATTCCAATCGTAGTCCACATAGATCGTTAAGCATGAAAACGTAAAAAAAAGAAATTTTAAAAACTCGTGTCGACCTTTTGACCTGTCGACCTAGAACATGTCGACCTTCTGACCCTGTCGACCTAGTGACTGTCGACCTATAGTGGTCGACCTAAACATTTTCAACCTAGACACTGTCGATCTTCAGAAGTAAAAAATAGTTTGTGAATCCCTAGTAAATGGCGCACCAAAAAGCAGCCCACGAGCTGGTTCACCACAACAGAAGCACACCAAAAGTTCAAACAATTTCACATATTTAGATACAATTATGTGGGATCCAAAATAGCAGGCGCTTAATAAACAAACACAATGGGTATGTATGTATACTCAGAAACACATCCCTGAGGTGTGTAGATGTATTGGATCTCCAAAGCACAACGTGGATGGCCTCCATCCTTCTTCTGAAGACAAGCTCTCCCCTCAGGTTGATGATGACATGAAAAGAGAAATGGTGTATATTTGTGTAGTACTGTATTTAATAATAGGCAAGTCTCTCTTAAAGATGTACACTTTCACCCGACAAGTTCAATATTTATCCACCGAAGAGGCGTACCCCAACTCACTTTCCAAACGATAGGTAAAAGCCTATAAAGGTATCTTTCATCCACCACTGTGTTAGAAAGCATTAATTTGAGTCACGAACCCTCTTTACCAGGAGAATAAGCGTACCTCACTCACACAAAGGAGGTATATGTTAGGATCTCCTGCTCTGTGCTGCCACGTCGCCATGGCAACCGAGAGGCAAGTGTTAGCGAAGTAACCTGAGCGCAGCTGATACTCCGGTCCGGGTTTTTACTGTGTAGTGGTTACAGGCTCTGTGCACGGCAGGGAATCCGGCGCTGGTTTTGTGCTCACAGTCTGTGAGGTCTGAGTGGGGCGTGGACAGCACCTGCTATATAAACCATCCTCTCAGGCTAGGCAAATGCTGCTGAATCTTTGTTTGTTAGTCAGTTCCAGAGAGTTAGCTAGTACTGTGTGACTTTGTATTTACTTGTTGCTTACTGCAAATAGGCCTTGGGATTCGGTACTTCATTCTGCCAATCCGGACCTAGTAGTAAGACTGGAGTCAGTTGTTTAACCTGCTGGGGTTCTTTTGCTATTCTGTGAACCCAGCAGGTTTGTGGCTGTACTCTCAGACCTGCTTGCTTAATCCTCCCTCACTGTGCAGGGCGTCCAGGTGTCAGTTTAGTGGCAGTAAGCTGAACCTGTACCCTGCAAGTGGGGGTTAGGATTGTGGATACTCTCCTTGTGTCTATATTTCTATCTCTGACCAAGGAGTTTATTCCCACACCCGTTGGTAACCCTTTGGGGTTTTTCCTGTTGCTCTTAGCAACATCATTTCGGGTGCTCCACATGTTAAATCACTACATCTCGCTTCATTGTCCGCTCTATTCCATCTGAGCATTCCTGACACTAGGGAGACACCCAGTTCCTGAGCCTTTGGGCTTCTCCGTTCACTTTGTGTTTATTAGTTATTCCATCACCTCCTGTGTATGTTATGTTATACTGTCTGTGAGTTCGTTTGCTTCGCATCCCTCTCTGTTCATACACCGGTATACTCCTGTTAGCACTGGTGTGCGTAACATATTCAGCAGCCCTACTCCTGTTGAAATTTTGTGGGAATATGGAGCATACCCCTCAAAATACTTTGCAACAGGTGGTCGATCAGGTGCAGGTCCTGACTCGACAATTTAATGAGATGTCCATTAAAATGAACACCCCGCAGGCCGCTAGCGGAGCTCCCGCAGCAGCAGCGGCAAGTTCAGGGGTTAAGGAGCCGAAAGTAAATCTCCCGGATCGTTTTTCTGGAGATCGCTCGCAGTTCTTTTGTTTCAAGGAGAGCTGTAAGCTATATTTCAGGCTTAGGCCCCAGTCTTCTGGGTCGGAGATTCAGCGGGTGGGCATGGTGATTTCCTTGCTACAAGGAGACCCACAGGTCTGGGCATATGGGTTGCAGCCTGACTGTCCGTCGCTTAAAAGTGTTGATGCTTTTTTTACGGCACTGGGCATTTTGTATGATGACCCTGACAAGATTGCTTCAGCCGAGGCTCAGATTACGGTCCTTAAGCAAGGGCGACGGCCAGCTGAGGTTTATAGTACGGAGTTTCGGAGGTTGGCTCATGATACCCAGTGGAATGACCCAGCCCTGAGAAACCAGTACCGAAAGGGCTTTTCTGACCAGATAAAGGACCAACTGGTACAATATCCCTCGCCTGATAGCTTAGATCAGCTCATGCAGTTATCCATCCGGGTGAATAGACGGCTGAGAGAGCGTAGGCTTGAAAGGGAGACCGCAGTTTCCTTTTTTCCCAAGGGAACCTCAGACTCTGAGGAATATTCCGAGGAGCCTATGCAGATTGGGGCTACCCGTCTCTCCTCGCGTGAGAAGACGCAGAGGAGACAGCAGGGTTTGTGTTTGTACTGTGGGAATAAAGGTCATGTTGTAGTATCATGCCCAGAAAAGCCCGAAAACTTCAGGGCCTGAGGGTGATGGGAAATATCCTGTCAGGCCAGAAGTCAGAATTTCCCCAAAATACTTTTTTCATTCCGGTGACTTTGGAGATCCTCGGTCAAACTGTCAAAACTGAGGCCTTTGTTGACAGTGGGGCCGATGGGGTTTTCATGGACCGTCAATTCGCCCTTGAACACTCTGTTCCCTCAGTACCTTTGGCATCAGAGATTAAGATCTGTGGGTTAAACGGGGAATCATTGTCCCAGGGTAAAATTACCTCCTGCACCAGCCAAATTTCTTTGTTTATTGGAGCCACACACTCTGAAAAATTGTCTTTCTATGTGACTGTCTGTTCTTTTGCCCCATTGGTTTTGGGGTTACCCTGGTTAAGGGCCCATAACCCTCAATTTGACTGGGTCTCTGGGGAGATTCTTAGTTGGGGTAGTGATTGTTTCAGGAGTTGCTTGAGCCTTCCAGTCAGGCTCTCGCAGCTAAGTTTGCCAGGATTGCCAGGATGTTATGCAGATTTTGCGGATGTGTTCTCCAAAAAAGTTGCGGAGGTACTACCTCCCCATCGCCCCTATGACTGTGCCATTGATTTGTTGCCGGATGCTAAGCTTCCCAAGAGCAGGTTGTACTCCCTGTCACGTCCTGAGACTCAGGCTATGGCAGAGTACATTCAGGAGAACTTGGCTAAGGGATTTATCAGACCCTCACAGTCCCCAGTTGGGTCGGGGTTCTTCTTCGTGGGTAAAAAGGACGGTTCGTTGCGACCCTGCATCGACTTCAGGGACTTGAACCGTATCACGATTAAAAACTCGTACCCACTGCCTCTCATTTCGGTTTTGTTTGACCAGTTTCGTACTGCCACCATTTTTTCTAAGATTGACCTACGCGGTGCTTACAATCTAATCCGAATAAGAGAGGGGGATGAATGGAAGACTGCCTTTAATACCCACTCAGGGCATTATGAATATTTGGTGATGCCTTTTGGGCTCTCTAATGCCCCGGCAGTCTTCCAGGAATTCATGAACGATGTGCTCAGGGAATATTTGGATAGATTCTTAGTTGTTTATCAAGATGACATCCTAATCTTCTCCCATTCCCTGGAGGAACATAGGAAGCATGTACGCTTAGTCCTCCAGAAACTCAGAGAACACCAGCTTGGGGCGAAGCTTGAGAAGTGCGAATTTGAAGTCCAGCAAATCACATTTCTAGGGTATATTATCTCCTCAGAAGGTTTCCAAATGGAGGGTTCTAAGGTACAGGCAGTCCTGGATTGGGTGCAGCCCACTAGTTTGAAGGCGCTTCAGCGTTTTCTGGGCTTTGCGAATTTTTATAGACGGTTTATCGCTGGATTTTCGTCTATAGTGGCCCCCTTGGTGGCACTCACTAAGAAAGGGGCGGATGTTGCTCACTGGTCTTGTGAGGCCAAAGCGGCCTTTGCCCGTCTCAAAAGGGCATTTGTCTCGGCCAAGGTGCTGCGACAACCAGATCCAGAGCGTCCTTTTGTGGTAGAAGTGGATGCCTCTGAGATAGGTATTGGGGCAGTGCTCTCTCAGATGGGGGTGTCTGATAATCGCCTTCATCCCTGTGCTTACTTTTCCTGTAAATTTTCGTCTGCCGAGATGAATTATGATGTGGGTAACCGGGAATTGTTGGCTATAAAGGAGGCACTCGGGGAGTGGAGACACTAGCTTGAGGGGGCTAAGTTTGTGGTCTCAATTCTCACCGACCATAAGAATCTGGCATATTTAGAGTCAGCGAAGCGGCTCAATGCCAGGCAGGCACGATGGGCTTTGTTTTTTGCTCGCTTTAATTTTTTGATAACATATCGCCCTGGGTCAAAAAACATCAAGGCTGACGCGCTCTCGCGGAGTTTTGCTCCAGTCCAAGAGACCACAGAGGAGCCATTGCCCATTGTGTCCCCATCATGTATTAAAGTGGGCATTACCCAGGACCTCTTGTCATTAGTCCTTAGAGCACAGGAGCAGGCTCCTCCAGACCTTCCGGTAGGTCTCTTGTTTGTGCCTCCTAGGTTAAGACAGCGAGTGTTCCTGGAATTCCATGCCAAGAGGTCGACAGGGCATCCGGGTATTGCCAGAACTCGGGAGTTGCTGTCTAGGGCGGTGTGGTGGCCCTCGGTGGCTAGGGATGTGGACCAGTGGGTTCGGGCATGTGACGTTTGTGCCCAAAATAAACTCCTAGAGGGGTTCCTGTCGGCCCATTACATCCACTCTCTATTCCATCTAAGCCATGGACCCACATTTCCATGGATTTTGTGGTGGAATTGCCCAAATCCTCGGGGATGACAGCCATTTGGGTTGTCGTTGACAGGTTTTCGAAGATGGCGCATTTCGTTCCACTGGTTGGGTTGCCATCGGCCAGACGCCTGTCTGAGTTATTTATGCAGCATGTTGTGCACCTCCACGGGTTGCCACTTGATGTGGTCTCTGACCGTGGATCCCAGTTTGTGGCCAAATTCTGGAGGGCATTTTGTTCTGATCTCCAGATTTCTGTGAGCTTGTCGTCAGGCTACCATCCACAGTCTAATGGGAAGACTGAGAGGGTGAACCAGTCCTTGGAGCAGTTCCTCAGGTGTTATGTCTCCAAGTGTCATACTGACTGGGTTGCTCATCTGTCCATGGCGGAGTTTGCCTATAACAACGCGGATCACTCTGCTACAGGGATCTCTCCCTTCCTTTGTGTGTATGGGCATCATCCTAAGGCCAATTCTTTTGACCCCCTGGATTCCACGCCTGGTGGTTCCTCTGTGGTTTCGGCCCTTAGGGGTATTTGGAGGAAAGTGAAGAAAGCCCTTGTGTCTGTGTCATTAGTGACCAAAAGGGTTTTTGATAAGCGGAGAAGACCCTGCAGCTTCAAATTAGGAGACTTCGTCTGGTTGTCCACCAAGAATTTGAAGTTGAGACAGCCATCTCATAAGTTAGGCCCCCGGTTCATCGGCCCTTATAAGATCACCAGGGTTATCAATCCGGTGGCATTTCAGTTAGATCTGCCCCGTTCATTGGGTATCAATAAAACATTTAATTGTTCCCTTTTAAAACTGGCGGTTAGTGATCCTTCTTCCAGTGGAAGACCTTCTCCTCTTCTGATACGGGGTCAGAGGGAGTTTGTGGTTGAAAGGGTTCTTGACTCCAAGATGGTTCGGGGTCGGCTGTCATTTTTGGTGCACTGGAAGGGGTATGGCCCGGAGGAGCGGTCGTGGGTGCGCAGTTGTGATCTTCATGCCCCCAGACTGATACGCTCTTTCTTCTCGCAGTTCCCCGATAAACCCGGTGCTAGGGGTTCTTTGACCCCTCGTCTGAGGGGGGGTACTGTTAGGATGTCCTGCTCTGTGCTGCCACGTCACCATGGCAACCGGGAGGCAAGTGTTAGCGAAGTAACCTGAGCGCAGCTGATACTCCGGTCCGGGTTTTTACTGTGTAGTGGTTACAGGCTCTGTGCACAGCAGGGAATCCGGCGCTGGTTTTGTGCTCACAGTCTGTAAGGTCTGAGTGGGGCGTGGACAGCACCTGCTATATAAACCATCCTCTCAGGCTAGGCAAATGCTGCTGAATCTTTGTTTGTTAGTCAGTTCCAGAGAGTTAGCTAGTACTGTGTGACTTTGTATTTACTTGTTGCTTACTGCAAATAGGCCTTGGGATTCGATACTTCATTCTGCCAATCCGGACCTAGCAGTAAGACTGGAGTCAGTTGTTTAACCTGCTGGGGTTCTTTTGCTACTCTGTGAACCCAGCAGGTTTGTGGCTGTACTCTCAGACATGTGCAAGGTGAAAATTTAGTATTAATTACTTAATACAGGTTCTGGCGCTAAGACTTGTGCTGGTTCTCTAAGCTGCTACCAGGGTGAGAGATAGTCAGTCTCTCATATACTGAAAATACCAAAAAGAAAAGAAATATGATAGCGCTAATAATTTTAACTGAACACAGATGTTTTCTTAAAAATATATCACATTTATTTGTTAATATTCAATATATAGTCATAAATGACTTAGCACATATAAAACCATATGTTTAAAAAGCCTCTTATAGCCAGTCTCTAGCCCACGACAATTGATGTTAATCAAGCACACCTTTTTGTGTTATTAGAGTCCCTGTGACCGGTCACAATATCAACAGGATCCTTTATACTGGTTTGCAGACGTGTCCAATTTTATGGTATAGTTACCAATATTTTTGTGGATTAGCCGGGTATCCCACCTAGCGAAGGTCCAGAGGCTTATCTCCGTTCCGACACAGATGTATGATGGTTCTCCCTGTTCTCCCACCTTGAGGATGGAGTGAATTCAATTTAAAAGTCCAAAACACCTCTTGTTTACATAATTTACCAAACCTGTCTCCACCTCTTTCAGTTTGAATAATATGTTCGAGACCAATTAATTTTAATGTACTAGGATCTCCTTGATGGTAATCCAAGAAGTGTCTGGGTATACTATGATCTATCTTTTTATTTAAAATATTCCGACGGTGTTCCATGAATCTAATTTTTAGACTCCGTGTTGTTCTACCAATATATCTTAAATTACACCCACATTCTAGAAGGTAAATGACCCAACTTGTATCACAATTGATGAAGCTTTTTATTTCGCAGGTGTTCCCTTCCTTATCTATGTCTATAATTTTTGTTCGGTTCTTCACATGTTTACATGTTGTACACCGAGTTTTTCCACATTTAAAGAAACCATTGGGTTTTATGGACATCCAATCCCCTTCTGATTTTCTTTCATCTTTTTTTGATTGATTTTTCAACATGCTTGGGGCTAAAATGGTTTTAAGGGATCTATTCTTCTTAAAGATCACCTTTGGATGAAGAGGGAGTTCATTTTTTAACAATGGGTCTTGTTTTAAGATGGTATAATTACGATTAAATGCCTCTTTGATTTCTCTTGACTTATTATTAAATTTAGAAATAAATGCCAGATCGCTAGAGAACGTATTCAATTTCTTTTTCTCATTGTTTATTAAAGATTCTCTATCTACTTTTTTTACTTCATCATAAGCTCTTAGAAGTAATTTTTTAGGATATCCTCGTGAATGGAATGATTCAATCATGGACTCTGCTTGATCTGAAAAGAGTTCCCTTTTGGAACAGTTGCGTTTGATACGTAACAGCTGTCCCTTAGGGATGTTCTCCTTCCAAGGTGCAAAATGTGCACTACTGAAATGTAAATAAGCATTGCTGCTAGTTTCTTTTATATAGTTGGTAGTTTGTATTTTGTTATCCACAATTTCCAACATAAGGTCCAAGTAGTTGACTTTATTCCTATCGAAGGTGTGAGTAAAAGATAAATTAAAAGTGTTTTCATTCAGTGAAGTGACAAATTGTGAAGCTGTGACAGAATCCCCATCCCAAATGAAAAATAAATCATCAATGTATCGGCCATAGAGGACCAGGTGTGCGCCGAGGTCCCCCCCCCAAATGAGCTGGTCTTCGACCCAGCCCATATATAGGTTGGCGTAGCTCGGCGCAAACCTGGTCCCCATGGCCGTACCCATCACCTGTAAATAATAACAATCCAAAAACAGAAAGTAATTGTGCTTAAGGATAAAAGTGATACAGTCTATTATGAAATTTCTGTGTGCCTCTGTTAGATCTCCATCTCTCATTAACTGTTGTTGAATAGCCTCTATCCCTAGTGTATGTGGGATATTGGTGTATAGACTCTGAACGTCCAGGGTAAGGAAAGCGTAAGTCGGTTTCCACACTACAGACTGAATAAGTTTCAGAAAATGGGTTGTATCCCGGATATGGGATCTTAACAGAGGCACACGTGGTTGCAGGTGACTATCAACGTAAAAAGACAAATTGGACGTGAGGGAATTAATTCCTGAAATTATAGGGCGACCAGGGGGTGCTGTGAGGGATTTGTGGATTTTTGGAAGGTGATAATAAATGGGTGTGACCGGGTGGTGTGGGAATAAAAACATAAATTCCTCCTTAGAAATAACTTCCTCCACTTGTGCCCTCTCTAGTAATAATTGCAGCTCCAATTTATAATTTGTCGTAGGGTCTTTAGATAACTTTCCATAGAATTTCTTGTCCTCTAATTGACGTAGGGCTTCTTTTATATAGTCATCCCTATTCTGTATAATTATACTCCCGCCTTTATCGGCTTGTTTCACTACAAGAGAAGTATCTTTTAATAGATTATTTAGTGCTTTTTTTTCCCATTTATTGAGATTTTGCTTTTTTAGTCCTTTATCCACCTCGTTTTTTATGTAGATTAATACCATGGAGGTTTGTTTGCCTTACTGCTGCTATGGATGTATTTATATGATTATTTTGTGATCATGATTACAATAAAAGTTTAACAGGTGTTGTTTATGTGGATAATTGATATCCCTATATAAGAGCCATACAAGCCCAGTATAAGCACCTTTGAGAAAGCTGCCAAGACGCCAGCGAAACGCGTTAGGAGACCAGTCTACACCTTGACAATTCGAAGCCACCATCAGGACACCTTGTCAGACGTTGTCCCTTTGGACCCATTTCATCTATGGATGTGGAAAATTAATACAGGGAGAACCATCATACATCTGTGTCGGAACGGAGATAAGCCTCTGGACCTTCGCTAGGTGGGATACCCGGCTAATCCACAAAAATATTGGTAACTATACCATAAAATTGGACACGTCTGCAAACCAGTATAAAGGATCCTGTTGATATTGTGACCGGTCACAGGGACTCTAATAACACAAAAAGGTGTGCTTGATTAACATCAATTGTCGTGGGCTAGAGACTGGCTATAAGAGGCTTTTTAAACATATGGTTTTATATGTGCTAAGTCATTTATGACTATATATTGAATATTAACAAATAAATGTGATATATTTTTAAGAAAACATCTGTGTTCAGTTAAAATTATTAGCGCTATCATATTTCTTTTCTTTTTGGTACTCTCAGACATGCTTGCTTAATCCTCCCTCACTGTGCAGGGCGTCCAGGTGTCAGTTTAGTGGCAGTAAGCTGAACCTGTACCCTGCAAGTTGGGGTTAGGATTGTGGATACTCTCCTTGTGTCTATATTTCTATCTCTGACCAAGGAGTTTATTCCCACACCCGTTGGTAACCCTTTGGGGTTTTTCCTGTTGCTCTTAGCAACATCATTTCGGGTGCTCCACATGTTAAATCACTACATCTCGCTTCATTGTCCGCTCTATTCCATCTGAGCATTCCTGACACTAGGGAGACACCCAGTTCCTGAGCCTTTGGGCTTCTCCGTTCACTTTGTGTTTATTAGTTATTCCATCACCTCCTGTGTATGTTATGTTATACTGTCTGTGAGTTCGTTTGCTTCGCATCCCTCTCTGTTCATACACCGGTATACTCCTGTTAGCACTGGTGTGCGTAACAGTATACCAGAAGCACGTAAAGGTTTCTTTTACACTTTAGAAGATGAATGTAAGGCATACCCTACTCACGGAAATAAAGATTATACTCAGACACATCAGGGTTTCTTTCGATCAGCCGTGTGGGTTGTTATCATCAATTTTTCTCCATATATTTTCCCGAGGGGGCATCAAACAAAAGTTTGAATCACAAAACCGTCCATAAAAGATTATTTTATTAAAAAACACCCCTTACATTTGGGGTATAGCACAGTAAAATTACAAATTGTGCAAAGTCTATCAGGTGTTTAGCAAAACAAACAACAAACAGTATCCCAAATATATAAAAAAAAGGACAAGAAAAAAAGTTGTTTTTTTAAAAACAAACTCAGTTCATACCTAAATGGTGTAATAGCAGGTCCACACTCTCAGCTGGTCAACATGTTTCGGCCTGTCATAGGCCTTTATCAAGACATACTGAGAGAGTGGAAAGAGGAATTTATATGTGGAGTGACCAGAAATCTTCTAATTCTGACATCATCTTAAAGTGACATTTTCTCATGATATAAAACCATTGTATAAATTGTAAAAATAAAAGTACATACTGTAGATGATTTCTATATAAATTAACAGAGTTGTCAAAGAAAACAACATTAAAATGAACAATATTGCACATTTTATTAGAGGAGTCTCCATGGCAACCTTGTATACAGAATGGTGTCAGATTTGTATTTACTGCAATCAGTAGCAGGCCTGAGAGATCGATTATACTGGTGGAGATGTTATTTAATGGTGTTAACATTCAAGCTGAACACCTTTTTAAACCACTGAATGGATAAAAAAATAAAAGTTTTTTTTTTTAATTTGGAGCCGCGTGTCGTTGCCATGGCGACGCGGTCCCCGAGGAGGAAGTGACGTCCATATGTGTCCCTATCCCCTCTTGTGGAGCGTATCATGGAACGCGGATCAAATGCGGAGGAAGTGACGTCGGTCACTGATCCATCTCCTGGGACGCACTGTGGAACTCAAACCGGGTCCAGAACTTCCTGTCTATTGACATGAAGTCCCGACATGACTGAAAACAATATTAATCCATTAAACTTAAACTTTTCAGACCCTAGTGAATCCATGATGAAATTAACTTCTAAATAGAAAAGAAGTATAGTCCGCTCAATGTAATTTTCACTGGTTACTAAAACGAACTGTATCTTAATTCTTCCTAAATAGTATACATAGATACCGGAGTGGCCATTTTTCAAGTGGCAAACATTGCCCATATTAAAATTTTTTAAGTATTTTAGACAGAGATAATCTTACCCAAAAAATTATGTCGAAAATTGTTTTAAACCGTGACATATATATGTACATGTGGGACAAGGCCATAATTGGTTGCCATGGAAATTCCTACCCCTCATTATATAATATATAATGTCTTGATGAATGTCAGATAATCATTTCTTCTTCAGATGTGACTATTCTGGATGAAAAACAGCCTTGGTCTAAAAAAACGAAAGAAATAACAGTCAAGATCACTGTACACCGTAAAAAGATCAGATAATCAGGAATATAAAACAGCCTCACAAAAACCATTTAAGCTCAAAATCGTTATTCAAACCCCCTGGAGCTAGCATATGACAATTGTAAATCAAACTCATCGTTGCTTTTGCTAGTTGTTTTGAACTGTCACTATACCTTATATTCCCTTTAATCGCTTTTATACCGTGAAAAGATATTAACCCTGAAGTAGAGCAATAGTGCACTTGGTTGAAGTGGGCCAAGAGTGCATGCGTCTCTAGACCCTTCTTGATATTGCGCATATGTTCACTTAACCTAACCTTTAAGTTCGGTGCCCTTCGATAAATTAGCTTAGGTTTATTGGGTAGTATGGGTCCTATTACTATATCCTTTTTGAGTAACGGCCAGTGTTTATTAAAGATTTTTTCAACCACTTTATGTTCTTTCGTATAATTTGTAGTGATGTGCACCGGAATTTTTTCGAGTTTTGTGTTTTGGTTTTGGGTTCGGTTCCGCGGCCGTGTTTTGTGTTCGAACGCGTTTTGGCAAAACCTCACCGATTTTTTTTTTGTCGGATTCGGGTGTGTTTTGGATTCGGGTATTTTTTTCAAAAAACCCTAAAAAACAACTTAAATCATAGCATTTGGGGGTCATTTTGATCCCATAGTATTATTAACCTCAATAACCATAATTTACACTCATTTCCAGTCTATTCTGAACACCTCACAATATTATTTTTAGTCCTAAAATTTGCACCAAGGTCGCTGGATGACTAAGCTAAGCGACCCAAGTGGCCGACACAAACACCTTGTTATGATTCCCGTACTCCAGACCAGAGGAGATCTTATGGCAGAGGTCTGAGTACTGGAAAGATATACTGGTTGTGGGAGCAGGAGAGCCTAGTAACCCCTGGCGCCCTAACTCCGTTGTCTCGCCCGTGTTATCAGAAATCCCCTGCGAGACTATGGTTGCTTGAGCCCATGGCAGCCGCGTTCGAAGGGCGGATTATGTCTGCCCAACCCCGATGCCCCCTCAGGTCTTAATGGGAGACAAAGGGAAATCCGAGACAGGGTGATAACAAGGGGCCCTCTGACTAAGCAACCAGGCCAGGGGTTACAAGCTAACTAACTAAACCAAAAAGTATGTGCGGACTAGCCGCCAGGGAAAAGGACAACCAAAGATCCACTGATCCGTAACTCCTATCCAGCACCGCTGGATACCAGAGTGGATCAGGGGGAGCGGAATCCTCCGCAAAAGCTCCAGAACACAAAGATACAAAATAATAAACAGTAAGCGGTCAAGCCGCAACACACGGCTACGCCGCGACTCACGAACACCACAGGATGTTAAAGGTGCTCGGTCAGACTCCAGGAACAGATGACAACTTCCGAGTACAGGATCACTGAGGACAGGAACAACCGGATTGAGCAGGACTGGAAACTCTCTGTAACCGACACAGGCAAACAGGAAGCTATCACCGGCGTCTGTGAGAAGTCCAAAGGGTGCTTATAACTGTGAGCTCCCCAATCAGGAGCCAGACTGGGTAATCACAAGTAATGCCGTGCAGCTTGCATGCTGCACGGCCAGCACACCATTATACAATTAGAAAAGACCCAGCAACGGGGAACGCGGCCCGAACGTGGCGTCCCCGTTGCTAGGGTCTGAGCGGCTCCGTGCGCCCGGCGTCTAGCGTTGCCAGGGAGCCGGCGGCTGAACGCGCACGGCGTCCCTGGTTGCTAGGCGCCGGGCCGCACCGACGAGCGGACCCCGGCGCCCAACAGTACCCCCCCCTTGAGGAGGGGTCAAGGAACCCCTAAAGCCAGGTTTCCGAGGAAATTCTCGAAAAAATGCCCTCTTGAGCCTCGGGGCATGGAGATCCTTATCCAGGACCCAAGACCTTTCTTCTGGACCATAACCTCTCCAATGCACCAAAAAATAAAGCCGACCCCGGGACAACTTGGAATCGAGAACCTTCTCCACCAAGAACTCCTGCTGACCCTGTACAACTATTGGTGATCTCCCCTGAGATATCTTACGAGGAAATCTACTGGACGAAACATATGGTTTCAGCAATGAGCAATGGAAAGTATTTCCGATCCGTAAAGTTTTTGGTAAACGTAACCGGAAGGCAACTGGATTGACTTTTTTGATAATGTGAAATGGTCCAATAAATTTAGGACCCAATCTGGCTGAGGTTTGTCGAAGTTTAATGTTGCGAGTCGACAACCACACCCTATCTCCTACTTTAAAAGTGCACGGCCGCCGGAGCCTGTCAGAAAATCTCTTTTCCTGAAATGCCGCTTTTCTGAGAGCCAGGTGCACTTTTCTCCAAATGAGCCTAAGATGAGAGGTCAAGGTAAGTGAGGAGACAGAGGAATGTTGAAAAAAGGAATTAGCTCTGGGGTGAAAACCAAAAACTGCAAAAAATGGAGACACATTGGTGGAGGAATGACAGGCATTATTGTAAGCGAACTCCGCCAATGGAAGAAACTCAGACCAGTCATTTTGGAGTTTGGCCGAGTACAACCGCAAATATTGTTTTAGTGATTGATTAACTCGCTCAGTCTGCCCGTTGGATTGGGGATGGTAGCCTGACGTTAAAGATAATTTCATCTTCAATGAGACACAAAAAGATTTCCAAAACTGTGCAATGAATTGTGGACCCCGATCGGAAACAATATCAGTGGGTAACCCATGGAGTCTGAAAACATGGCGGAGGAACAAGACTGCCAATCCCTGGGCAGATGGCAATCGGGGAAGAGCAATGAAATGGGCCATTTTACTAAAACGGTCCACTACCACCCATATGACTCGGCATCCGGCTGACAGAGGGAGGTCCACCACAAAATCCATGGAGATATGAGACCATGGCCTAAGAGGAACATTCAAGGGCATAAGCTGACCGATAGGCAAAGAACGGGGAACTTTATGCTGTGCACAGACCTGACACGAAAAAACAAACTCCTTAATGTCTTTAGAAAGACCAGGCCACCATACTGAGCGGGAGACTAATTCCAAAGTCTTAGCGATTCCCGGATGCCCGGCAACTTTGCTATCATGAAACTCCGTCAAAACAGTTGCTCTCAAAAACTCAGGGACAAAAAGACGACCAGCAGGAGTATTTCCAGGAGCCTGATGTTGAAGCAGCTTTAACTGGGTAAATAAATCCTGTGTGAGGCCTGCCCGAATGACTGAAGACGGAAGTATGGGAGTAACAGGACTGTTGTCTTGAACTGGAAGAAAACTGCGTGACAGGGCATCTGCCTTGGTATTCTTGGAACCTGGCCTGAAGGTGATAATGAATTTGAAACGAGTAAAAAATAAAGCCCAACGAGCCTGCCGGGCATTCAGTCGTTTAGCTGATTCAATGTATTGAAGATTTTTGTGATAAGTCAAAACTGAAATGATATGAGTCGCTCCCTCAAGCCAATGCCTCCACTCCTCGAAAGCCCATTTAATAGCCAGCAATTCCCGGTTACCAACATCGTAGTTGGATTCAGCAGAAGAGAATTTCCTGGACATAAAGGCACAAGGGTGTAATTCAAGGGAATCCGGATCCTTCTGAGATAGGATAGCCCCTACTCCAACCTCTGAGGCATCAACCTCAACAATGAAAGGCAATTCTGGGTTGGGGTGTCTGAGGACAGGGGCTGAGACAAAGGCTTGTTTCAAGGCCTGAAAAGATAGCTCGGCTTCACGTGACCAATTGGTAGGATCCGCTCCCTTCTTAGTCAGTGCCACAATGGGAGCAACTAGGTCAGAGAAAGAGTGAATAAATCTTCTATAGTAGTTCGCAAACCCTAAAAGGCGCTGAATTGCTTTTAAGTTGGTGGGTTGCGCCCAACTAAGGATGGCTTGGAGCTTCTTTGGTTCCATACGGAATCCCCGAGGGGAAATAATGTATCCTAAAAAGGATACCTCCGTGACATGAAATTCACACTTCTCCAGCTTGGCATATAGGTGATTTTCACGTAATTTTTTTAGAACCTGACGCACCTGGGTAACATGTTGTTCTACAGAGTCAGAATAAATCAAAATATCGTCTAAGTAGACTACAACGAATTTTCCAAGAAATTCACGGAGCACATCGTTAATGAGATCCTGGAAAACTGCCGGAGCGTTAGACAGGCCGAATGGCATAACCAGATACTCATAGTGGCCTGACTGAGTACTGAATGCCGTTTTCCACTCATCCCCTGACTTGATTCTGATGAGGTTATATGCTCCTCTCAGGTCAATCTTAGAAAAAATCACAGCCGAACGTAGCTGATCAAAGAGGACAGAGATCAGTGGCAGAGGGTAAGTATTTTTTACTGAGATTTTATTCAAGGCTCTAAAGTCAATGCAGGGTCTGAGTGAACCATCCTTCTTCTCTACGAAGAAGAAGCCTGCACTTAAAGGGGATTTAGATGGCCTGATAAATCCTTTCCCTAGGCTTTCTTTAACATACTCATTCATGGCCACAGTTTCAGGTCCGGACAATGCATATAACCTTCCCTTAGGCAAAGTGGCACCAGGAATTAGCTCAATAGCACAATCATAAGGCCTATGGGGAGGCAGAATATCCGCATTGCCCTTGGAAAAAACATCAACAAAATCCTGGTATTCCACAGGAATGGGTGCGGGAATGGCAGCAGCTATTCTGATGGGAAGCGTAATACATTCCTTATTACAGATGGTACCCCATTGTGAGATCTCCCCCGACTGCCAATCAATGATGGGATTATGAAAGGCCAGCCAAGGGTGACCCAGAACCACTGGAACTGCTGGGCAATGGGTGAGGAAAAACTCAATTTTTTCAGAATGCAGAGCTCCTACCGAGAGTAGAACAGGAGGTGTACAGAGAGAAA
Organism: Pseudophryne corroboree; assembly: GCF_028390025.1. Classification (NCBI taxonomy): domain Eukaryota; kingdom Metazoa; phylum Chordata; class Amphibia; order Anura; family Myobatrachidae; genus Pseudophryne; species Pseudophryne corroboree. Next base: position 187,519,235 of record NC_086451.1, on the reverse strand, counting down.
TAACCCCATTGGACAAGGGACTCCCATCTAAACCATGCATGGTGATACACCTACCCAAGGCTAACTGAGGAATACCTAAGGTCTTGGCCCATGTTAAATCCATAAAGTTCCCTGCAGCTCCACTGTCCACAAAAACAGAGACCGAGGAACAGAGGCTGCCAAAGGAAACTTTAGCTGGGACTAACAGTGAATTATTTGAGGAGATAAGCTGCAGACCAAAGTGAACCCCCTCACAATTCACTTGGTCGAGACGTTTCCCGACTTGTTCGGACAACTACGGGCAAAATGTCCCTTACCTCCACAGTATAAACAAAGACCAGAATTTTGCCTTCTGGTTCTTTCTTCAGGAGACAGTTTGGAGAGACCTATCTGCATAGGCTCCTCTATGTCCACAGGGATGGAAAAAACACAAGGAGTTGACCCGACAGATGCTCCTTTTTCAGCCCTCCGCTCTCTGAGCCGACGATCAATCTTAATAGAGAGCTCAATGAGTTTATCGAGAGTCTCAGGAGCGGGATACTGAAGGAGACTGTCTTTTATAGACTCAGATAAGCCGAGGCGAAACTGACTGCGCAGGGCTGGGTCATTCCATCCACAGTCGTTCGACCAACGGCGAAACTCCGTACAATAAATCTCTGCGGGATTCCTACCCTGTCTGAGAGCACGCAACTGACTCTCGGCGGATGCCTCTCTATAAGGGTCGTCATACAATAGCCCTAAAGACTTTAGAAAGGCGTCTACAGAAAATAAAGCCGGATCGTCTGTCTTTAAACCAAAAGCCCAGGTCTGAGGATCCCCCTGAAGCAGAGAAATAATAATTCCAACCCGCTGAGCCTCCGTACCTGAGGAGACTGGTCTCAAACGAAAATAAAGTTTACAAGACTCTTTAAAATTAAAAAACTGTTTTCTATCCCCAGAAAAACGGTCAGGCAGATGCATTTTTGGTTCAGGAATGACCCTCGGGGAAGTCCGTAACAGATCTTCCTGTGACCTCACCCGAAGGGACAGATCCTGAACCATCTGAGTAAGTTCTTGAATCTGGCTAACTAGAAGCTGGCCAGGATTTGGCCCGACACCGGTGGGATTCATGAGGCCGACAAATCTCCCAACTGAACAAGGGAAAAATTAACTCCTGTTTAATTTTAAATTTTAGTCTGGCCGGTGATAATGTTATGATTCCCGTACTCCAGACCAGAGGAGATCTTATGGCAGAGGTCTGAGTACTGGAAAGATATACTGGTTGTGGGAGCAGGAGAGCCTAGTAACCCCTGGCGCCCTAACTCCGTTGTCTCGCCCGTGTTATCAGAAATCCCCTGCGAGACTATGGTTGCTTGAGCCCATGGCAGCCGCGTTCGAAGGGCGGATTATGTCTGCCCAACCCCGATGCCCCCTCAGGTCTTAATGGGAGACAAAGGGAAATCCGAGACAGGGTGATAACAAGGGGCCCTCTGACTAAGCAACCAGGCCAGGGGTTACAAGCTAACTAACTAAACCAAAAAGTATGTGCGGACTAGCCGCCAGGGAAAAGGACAACCAAAGATCCACTGATCCGTAACTCCTATCCAGCACCGCTGGATACCAGAGTGGATCAGGGGGAGCGGAATCCTCCGCAAAAGCTCCAGAACACAAAGATACAAAATAATAAACAGTAAGCGGTCAAGCCGCAACACACGGCTACGCCGCGACTCACGAACACCACAGGATGTTAAAGGTGCTCGGTCAGACTCCAGGAACAGATGACAACTTCCGAGTACAGGATCACTGAGGACAGGAACAACCGGATTGAGCAGGACTGGAAACTCTCTGTAACCGACACAGGCAAACAGGAAGCTATCACCGGCGTCTGTGAGAAGTCCAAAGGGTGCTTATAACTGTGAGCTCCCCAATCAGGAGCCAGACTGGGTAATCACAAGTAATGCCGTGCAGCTTGCATGCTGCACGGCCAGCACACCATTATACAATTAGAAAAGACCCAGCAACGGGGAACGCGGCCCGAACGTGGCGTCCCCGTTGCTAGGGTCTGAGCGGCTCCGTGCGCCCGGCGTCTAGCGTTGCCAGGGAGCCGGCGGCTGAACGCGCACGGCGTCCCTGGTTGCTAGGCGCCGGGCCGCACCGACGAGCGGACCCCGGCGCCTAACACACCTGACCCATCTAGGAGTGGCACTGCAGTGTCACGCAGGATGGCCCTTCAAAAAAATACTCGCCAAACAGCACATGACGCAAAGAAAAAAAGAGGCGCAATGAGGTAGCTGTGTGACTAAGCTAAGCGACCCAAGTGGCCGACACAAACACCTGGCCCATCTAGGAGTGTCACTGCAGTGTCACGCAGGATGGCCCTTCAAAAAAATACTCCCCAAACAGCACATGACGCAAAGAAAAAAAGAGGCGCAATGAGGTAGCTGTGTGACTAAGATAAGCGACCCAAGTGGCCGACACAAACACCTGGCCCATCTAGGAGTGGCACTGCAGTGTCACGCAGGATGGCCCTTCAAAAAAATACTCCCCAAACAGCACATGACGCAAAGAAAAATGAAAGAAAAAAGAGGTGCAAGATGGAATTGTCCTTGGGCCCTCCCACCCACCCTTATGTTGTATAAACAGGACATGCACACTTTAACGAACCCATCATTTCAGCGACAGGGTCTGCCACACGACTGTGACTGAAATGACTGGTTGGTTTGGGCCCCCACCAAAAAAAAAGCAATCAATATCTCCTTGCACAAACTGGCTCTACAGAGGCAAGATTTCCACCTCATCATCATCGTCCGATTCATCACCCCTTTCACTGTGTACATCCCCCTCCTCACAGATTATTAATTCGTCCCCACTGGAATCCACCATCTCAGGTCCCCGTGTACTTTCTGGAGGCAATTGCTGCTGGTGAATGTCTCCACGGAGGAATTGATTATAATTCATTTTAATGAACATCATCTTCTCCACATTTTCTGGAAGTAACCTCGTACACCGATTGCTGACAAGGTGAGCGGCGGCACTAAACACTCTTTCGGAGTACACACTGGAGGGAGGGCAACTTAGGTAGAATAAAGCCATTTTCTGCAAGGGCCTCCAAATTGCCTCTTTTTCCTGCCAGTATACGTACGGACTGTCTGACGTGCCCACTTGGATGTGGTAACTCATATAATCCTCCACCATTCTTTCAATGGTGAGAGAATCATATGCAGTGACAGTAGACGACATGTCAGTAATCGTTGGCAGGTCCTTCAGTCCGGACCAGATGTCAGCATCAGCAGTCGCTCCAGACTGCCCTGCATCACCGCCAGCGGGTGGGCTCGGAATTCGTAGCCTTTTCCTCGCACCCCCAATTGCGGGAGAATGTGAAGGAGGAGATGTTGACGGGTCACGTTTCGCTTGACTTGACAATTTTCTCACCAGCAGGTCTTTGAACCTCTGCAGACTTGTGTCTGCCGGAAAGAGAGATACAACGTAGGTTTTAAATCTAGGATCGAGCACGGTGGCCAAAATGTAGTACTCTGATTTCAACAGATTGACCACCTGTGAATCCTGGTTAAGCGAATGAAGGGCTCCATCCACAAGTCCCACATGCCTAGCGGAATCGCTCTGTTTTAGCTCCTCCTTCAATGTCTCCAGCTTCTTCTGCAAAAGCCTGATGAGGGGAATGACCTGACTCAGGCTGGCAGTGTCTGAACTGACTTCACGTGTGGCAAGTTCAAAAGGTTGCAGAACCTTGCACAACGTTGAAATCATTCTCCACTGCGCTTGAGTCAGGTGCATTCCCCCTCCTTTACCTATATCGTGGGCAGATGTATAGGCTTGAATGGCCTTTTGCTGCTCCTCCATCCTCTGAAGCATATAGAGTGTTGAATTCCACCTCGTTACCACCTCTTGCTTCAGATGATGGCAGGGCAGGTTCCGGTGTTTTTGGTGGTGCTCCAGTCTTCTGTACGCGGTGCCTGTACGCCGAAAGTGGCCCGCAATTCTTCTGGCCACCGACAGCATCTCTTGCACGCCCCTGTCATTTTTTAAATAATTCTGCACCACCAAATTCAAGGTATGTGCAAAACATGGGACATGCTGGAATTTGCCCAGATGTAATGCACGCACAATATTGCTGGCATTGTCCGATGCCACAAATCCCCAGGAGAGTCCAATTGGGGTAAGCCATTCTGCGATGATCTTCCTCAGTTGCCGTAAGAGGTTTTCAGCTGTGTGCGTATTCTGGAAAGCGGTGATACAAAGCGTAGCCTGCCTAGGAACGAGTTGGCGTTTGCGAGATGCTGCTACTGGTGCCGCCGCTGCTGTTCTTGCAGCGGGAGGCAATACATCTACCCAGTGGGCTGTCACAGTCATGTAGTCCTGAGTCTGCCCTGCTCCACTTGTCCACATGTCCGTGGTTAAGTAGACATTATTATTATTATTATTATTATTATCCTTTATTTATATGGCGCCACAAGGGTTCCGCAGCGCCCGATTACAGAGTACAAATGCACATAAAAAATAGGAAAACAGTGACTTACAGTTGAATACAATATAGGACAAGTACAGGGCAACTAAGCATAACTACACCAGTAAACATAGAGATAAGTTCCAGGTGGTCAAAAAACTGTGGGATCTGGGCAGTTGAGGATTATTAAAGTAAGAAAAGTATAAGCACATGAGGGAAGAGGGCCCTACTCGTGAGAGCTTACATTCTAAGGGGAGGGGTAGACAGACAGGGATGACACAGATGGGGTACATAGAGAGCGTGGAACAGAGGGTTATGTTGAGATTTGGCTAGGTTTGGTAAAGAAATGGGTCTTAAGAACCCGTTTGAAGTTTTGTAGAGAGGTGGAGAGTCTGAGGGGGAGAGGTAAAGAATTCCAGAGAAATGGAGCAGCACGTGAAAAATCTTGGAGATAGGAGTGGGAGGAAGTAATCAGAAGACAGGAGAGACGGCGTGCATTAGCAGAGCGAAGAGGACGGGTGGGAGAGTAAAGGGAGATAAGGTCAGAGATGTAGATGGGAGAGGAGTGGGTGAGGGCTTTGTAAGTGAGTGTGAGAAGTTTGAATTGGATTCTGAAAGGGAAGGGAAGCCAGTGGAGGGCCTGTAGGAGGGGGGAGGTAGACGTAGTGCGTTTGGTGAGGAAGATGAGCCGGGCAGCAGCATTGAGGATAGATTGGAGTGGAGAGAGGTGATTGTCAGGGAGGCCAGTTAAGAGGAGATTACAGTAGTCCAGTCTGGAAATAATCAGTGAGTGAATAATGATCTTAGTGGCATCCTGTGTGAGAAAAGGTCTGATTCTAGAAATGTTTTTGAGATGAAAATGACAGGTTTGTGAGAGGTGCTGAATGTGTGGTTTGAAGGAGAGGGAGGAGTCAAGGATTACGCCAAGACAGCGTACTTGGGGGCTAGGGGAGATAGTTGTGCCATCAATGGATAATGAGATTGTGGGAGGTGAGGCTGTGCGGGAGGGTGGGAAGATGATCAGCTCAGTCTTAGACATGTTGAGTTTAAGAAAGCGCTGAGACATCCAGGAAGAGATAGCAGAAAGACAGTTTGAGGTACGAGTGAGGAGAGCCGTGGAGAGATCAGGGGAGGAGAGGTAGATTTGAGTGTCATCAGCATAGAGGTGATATTGGAAGTTAAAAGAACTAATGAGTTCACCTAAAGAGGACGTATAGAGAGAGAAAAGGAGAGGACCAAGAACAGAGCCTTGGGGGACACCAACAGTTAGTGGAAGTGGGGGGGAGGTAGCATCATGAGAGGAGACAGAGAAGGAACGATCAGAGAGGTAGGAGGACAGCCAGGAGAGGGCAGTATCACGCAGACCAAGAGAGTGAAGGATTTGCAGAAGGAGAGGAGGGTCCACAGTGTCAAAAGCAGCAGAGAGGTCAAGAAGAATAAGCAGAGAGTAGTGGCCCTTAGATTTGGCTGCATGGAGGTCATTGCAGACTTTTGTGAGGGCAGTTTCAGTGGAGTGGAGAGAACGGAAACCAGACTGGAATGGGTCAAGCAGTGAGTGAGAGGAAAGAAAGGCAGTGAGGCGATTATAGACAATACGCTCAAGAAGTTTGGAGGCAAAGGGGAGGAGAGAGATGGGTCGATAGTTGGAGAGAGTGTTAGGATCAAGGGTAGGTTTTTTAAGAATAGGGGAGACAAGAGCATGCTTGAAGGCAGAGGGGACAGTGCCTGATGAAAGGGAGAGATTGAGAAGGAGGGCAAGATGGGAACAGGCAGAAGGGGAGAGGTAACGGAGGAGGTGGGAGGGGATAGGGTCGAGCGGGGAGGTTGTGGGGGGGGAGGAACGGATGAGGGCCATGACTTCCTCGCCAGATACATGGGAGAAAGATGTCAGAGTTGGTAAGAGGGAAGGGGAGGGGTGGCAAGGGATGGGTGGTGGCTGGTTGCTGGTCTGGTGGGAAGTGATATCCTGACGTATGGAGTCAATCTTGGATGTGAAATAAGTGGCAAAGTCAAGAGCAGACAATGAGGAAGGGAGAGGAGGTGGTGGTGGGCAGAGGAGGGAGTTAACAGTGGCAAAGAGGCGCCGGGGGTTGGAAGACTGTGTAGAAATGAGGATTTTGAAGTATGATTGTTTAGCAAGGGAAAGGGCAGTACTGAAGGATGAGAGCATGAATTTGAAATGGAGGAAGTCTGCTTTAGAGCGTGATTTCCTCCACTGTCGCTCGGCAGTACGTGAGCATTTTTGTAGGTATCTGGTGCATTTGGTGTGCCAGGGTTGGGTACAACTGCATTTTTTAGGACACTGGTGACTCTTTTTCTGAGGTCTGTGTACATTTTCGGTATCGCCTGCCTAGAGAAATGGAACCTAGATGGTATTTGGTACCGGGGACACAGTACCTCAATCAAGTCTATAGTTGGCTCTGAAGTAACGATGGATACCGGAACCACGTTTCTCACCGCCCAGGCTGCCAAGGCCTCAGTTATCCGCTTTGCAGCAGGATGACTGCTGTGATATTTCATCTTCCTCGCAAAGGACTGTTGGACAGTCAATTGCTTACTGGAAGTAGTACAAGTGGTCTTCCGACTTCCCCTCTGGGATGACCATCGACTCCCAGCAGCAACAACAGCAGCGCCGGCAGCAGTAGGCGTTACACTCAAGGATGCATCGGAGGAATCCCAGGCAGGAGAGGACTCGCCAGACTTGCCAGTGACATGGCCTGCAGGACTATTGGCATTCCTGGGTAAGGAGGAAATTGACACTGAGGGAGTTGGTGGTGTGGTTTGCGGGAGCTTGGTTACAAGAGGAAGGGATTTACTGGTCAGTGGACTGCTTCCGCTGTCGCCCAAAGTTTTTGAACTTGTCACTGACTTATGATGAATGCGCTGCAGGTGACGTATAAGGGAGGATGTTCCGAGGTGGTTAACGTCCTTACCCCTACTTATTACAGCTTGACAAAGGCAACACACGGCTTGATACCTGTTGTCCGCATTTGTGATTAAATAATTCCACACCGAAGAGCTGATTTTTTTTGTATTTTGACTAGGCATGTCAATGGCCATATTCCTCCCACGGACAACAGGTGTCTCCCCGGGTGCCTGACTTAAACAAACCACCTAAACTGGGAGGTGTCTGTTGCTAGTTCCACTAGAAGTAGGAACATTTTAAATTCCCTTCAGGGAGCATCCCTCCACCAATTGGTGAGGGAGCCCACTCGGAAAGACGCAATATTAGACTTAATACTTACAAATGGAGACAGATTATCAGACGTAAAAGTGGGTGAAAACCTCGGATCCAGTGATCATCAAGCAGTATGGTTCAGCATTAAGACAGAGACTGACTCGTCCCATACAAAAACAAAGGTGTTGGATTTTAGGAAGGCTGATTTTGTAGGGATGGGAAAATGTGTAAGCGATTCTTTGGCAGAGTGGAGGAACTTGGAAACAGTGCAGGAGAGGTGGAAAACATTCAAATGTGCAATATTGAAGGCAACAGACCTTTGTATCAAAACTGTTAGGAAAAACACAAGGAAAAGGAAGCCAGTGTGGTTTGCAAAAGAAGTAGCAAATATTGTGAGAGCAAAAAAGATGGCTTTTAGGAAATATAAGCAGACACAAAATAATGAAGACAAAAAGATATATCTTGTTAGACAGAAGGAGACAAAGAAGGTAATCAGATGTGCAAAGGCACAAGCTGAGGAGAAAATGGCCCAGTCAGTGGGTAAAGGAGGCAAAACTTTTTTTAGGTATATAAGCGAAAAAAGAAAAACAAAAGGCGGAATTATAAAACTAAAGACGGACACTGGGAATCTTGTTGAGGGAGACAATTTAATAGCAGATCATCTTAATGATTATTTTTGCTCAGTATTTACTACTGAAAGAGAGGGGAAGGGGCCACAGTTAAGTTGCAGGGATATTCAGGAAAATGAAACAAGTACATTTACAGAGGAGAAGGTCCTAACAGAACTCTCAAAGCTGAAAGTGGACAAATCTATGGGGCCAGATGGGATACATCCAAGGATACTAAAAGAACTTAAAGAGGTGCTGGTAGCACCATTGACAGAATTATTCAACCAGTCATTAGCTACAGGAGAAATTCCAGGGGACTGGAAAAGAGCAAACGTAGTCCCACTGCACAAAAGTGGAAGCAAGGAAGAGGCAAACAACTACAGACCAGTGAGTCTTACATCAGTAGTAGGGAAATTGATGGAAACACTCTTAAAAGAAAGAGTTGTAGATCATCTCAAATCCGGCAATTTACTGGATCCCAAACAGCATGGATTCACTGGGGGAAGATCATGTCAAACAAATCTTATTGACTTTTTTGATTGTGTGACTAAAGTGATGGATAAAGGTGGAGCCATGGATATAGCTTATCTTGACTTTAGTAAGGCTTTTGACACAGTTCCACATCGCAGACTGCTAAATAAACTTGAAAGTTTGGGATTGGATATTAGGATTATTGAATGGATAAGATCGTGGTTGAAGGATAGAAAACAGAGAGTTGTGGTAAATGGAGTGCATTCACAGGAGGGAAATGTTACCAGTGGAGTACCCCAGGGATCTGTACTTGGACCAGTGCTTTTCAATATCTTTATTGGTGACATTGCAAATGGGATTAAAGGGAAAGTATGCCTTTTTGCAGATGACACAAAGGTATGCAACAGGGTAGACACACCAGGTGGGGTAAAACAAATGATTGAGGATCTAGGTAGACTAGAGGAATGGTCAAGAGTCTGGCAATTACAGTTTAATGCCAAAAAATGCAAAATCATGCACTTGGGTCTCAAAAATCCTAAAGCTAAATACAGTATTAATGGCACTATACTGGAAACTACTGAGGAGGAAAGGGATCTAGGAGTCACTATTTCAGATGACTTAAAGGCAGGTAAGCAATGTAACAAGGCAATGAGGAAGGCTAGTCAGATGCTTGGCTGCATTGGGAGAGGAATCAGCAGCAGAAAGAAAGAAGTAATAATGCCACTGTATAGGTCATTGGTACGGCCTCATCTAGAATACTGTATTCAGTTCTGGAGGCCATATCTTCAAAAGGATATTAATACATTAGAAACTGTACAAAGGAGGGCAACTAAAATGGTGCATGGCCTACATCACAAAACATACCCAGAAAGACTAAGAAATCTCAATATGTATAGTTTGGAGCAGAGAAGAGAAAGGGGGGACATGATAGAAACTTTCAAATATATGAAGGGTTTTAACAAAGTCCAGGAGGGAAACATTCTCCAAATGAAGAGAAGCAATAGGACACGAGGACATGCACTGAGACTGGAGGGGGGGAGGTTCAGGGGAAATTTGCGGAAAAATTATTTCACAGAAAGGGTAGTGGACAAGTGGAATAGCCTCCCATCAGAGGTGGTAGAGGCTAAGACAGTAGAGCAATTTAAACATGCATGGGATAGACATAAGGATATCCTTACAAAGAAATAAGGAACAAATAAGGTTAGTGATAAAAAAAAAATAATATATAAAAAAAAAAAAGGGGCAGACTAGATGGGCCAAGTGGTTCTTATCTGCCGACAAATTCTATGTTTCTATGTTTCTATGTTTCTATGTTTCACCTCACCATCAGAATCCTCCTTGTCAATTTCCTCCCCAGCGCCAGCAACACCCATATCCTCATCCTGGTGTACTTCAACACTGACATCTTCAATTTGACTATCAGGAACTGGACTGCGGGTGCTCCTTCCAGCACTTGCAGGGGGCGTGCAAATGGTGGAAGGCGCAAGCTCTTCCCGTCCAGTGTTGGGAAGGTCAGGCATCGCAACCGACACAATTGGACTCTCCTTGGGGATTAGTGATTTCGAAGAACGCACAGTTCTTTGCTGTGCTTTTGCCAGCTGAAGTCTTTTCTTTTTTCTAGCGAGAGGATGAGTGCTTCCATCCTCATGTGAAGCTGAACCACTAGCCATGAACATAGGCCAGGGCCTCAGCCGTTCCTTGCCACTCCGTGTCGTAAATGGCATATTGGCAAGTTTACGCTTCTCCTCAGACGCTTTTAATTTTGATTTTTGGGTCATTTTTTTACTGATCTTTTGTGTTTTGGATTTTACATGCTCTGTACTATGACATTGGGCATCGGCCTTGGCAGACGACGTTGATGGCATTTCATCGTCTCGGCCATGGCTAGTGGCAGCAGCTTCAGCACGAGGTGGATGTGGATCTTGATCTTTCCCTATTTTTTTAACCTCCACATTTTTGTTCTCCATATTTTAATGCGCACAACTAAAAGGCACCACAGGTATACAATGTAGATGGATGGATAGTATACTTATGGACGAGTGACTGAAGACACAGAGGTAGGTACAGCAGTGGCCTACCGTACTGCTATATACAGTATAATGGACCTGGTGGACACTGTCAGCAGACTGCGTTTATAGTATAAAGAAAAAAGACACCACAGGTATACAATGTAGATGGATGGATAGTATACTTTATGTATGACGACGAGTGACGACACAGAGGTAGGTACAGCAGTGGCCTACCGTACTGCTATATACAGTATAATGGACCTGGTGGACACTGTCAGCAGACTGCGTTTATAGTATAAAGAAAAAAAGACAACACAGGTATACAATGTAGATGGATGGATAGTATACTTTATGTATGACGACGAGTGACGACACAGAGGTAGGTACAGCAGTGGCCTACCGTACTGCTATATACAGTATAATGGACCTGGTGGACACTGTCAGCAGACTGCGTTTATAGTATAAAGAAAAAAAGACACCACAGGTATACAATGTAGATGGATGGATAGTATACTTTATGTATGACAACGAGTGACGACACAGAGGGAGGTACAGCAGTGGCCTACCGTACTGCTATATACAGTATAATTGACCTGGTGGACACTGTCAGCAGACTGCGTTTATAGTATAAAGAAAAAAAGACACCACAGGTATACAATGTAGATGGATGGATAGTATACTTTATGTATGACGACGAGTGACGACACAGAGGTAGGTACAGCAGTGGCCTACCGTACTGCTATATACAGTATAATGGACCTGGTGGACACTGTCAGCAGACTGCATTTATACTTATAGTATAAAGAAAAAAAGACACCACAGGAGTGTTTTTCAGGCAGACAAACGTATACTGGTGGTCACTGTCAGCAAAACTGTGCACTGTACTCCTGCTATAGCTGCTCCCCAGTCTCCCCCACAATTAAGCAGTGTGAGCACTCAGCACAGTCAGATATATCATGCAGCACACTGAGGCTGAGCACAGATATGGTATGGAGCGTTTTTTTCAGGCAGAGAACGGATAAAAAAAAACTAGCAAAACTCTGCACTGTACTCCTCCTAACAGCTGCTCCCCAATCCTCTCCACAATAAGCTAAGCAGTAGCAATCAGATCAACTAACTATAACTATATAAACGGAGAGGACGCCAGCCACGTCCTCTCCCTATCAATCTCAATGCACGTGTGAAAATGGCGGCGACGCGCGGCTGCTTATATAGAATCCGAATCTTGCGAGAATCCGACAGCGGGATGATGACGTTCGGGCGCGCGCGGTTTACCCGAGTTACACGGGAGAATCCGAGTACGGCTCGGACAAGTGTAAAAAGGCTGAAGTTCGGGGGGGTTCGGTTTCCGAGAAACCGAACCCGCTCATAACTAATAATTTGTGACAAAAGACAAATTAAAGTCATTTTTTTCCTCTTCTTTTGGTATCACTTTCTTCACAAATAGCTCTACGCGTCAAGGTTTTTGCTACCTCAATGGCTTGATCTATCTTTCTGTCATTATAACCACGGGCTTTGAACTTGGTGCCCATAGTCTGTGCTTGATCAAAGAACACCTTATTATTTGTACAGATTCTCCTAAGCCTTTTTAACTGCCCATTAGGTATAGAGCTTAGCCAATTCTCATGATGGCAGCTATTAGCTGACAAATAAGCCCCCTGTGGGTTTAGTCTAAACTTTGGAGCATATTTTACCTTCTATGTAAACTGTCACATCCAGAAAGTTAATGCTTTCTAACACAGTGGTGGATGAAAGATACCTTTTTAGGCTTTTACCTATCGTTTGGAAAGTGAGTTGGGGTACGCCTCTTAGGTGGATAAATATTGCTCTTGTCATGTGAACGTGTATAGCTTTAAGAGAGACTTGCCTATTATTAAATACAGTACTACACAAATATACACCATTTCTCTTTTCATGTCATCATCAACCTGAGGGGAGAGCTTGTCTTCAGAAGAAGGATGGAGGCCATCCACGTTGTGCTTTGGAGATCCAATGCATCTGCACACCTCAGGGATGTGTCTCTGAGTATACATACATACTCATTGTGATTGTTTATTAAGCGCCTGCTATTTTTGGTCCCACAGATTTGTATCTAAATCTGTGAAATTGTTTGAACTTTTGGTGAGGTTCTGTTGTTGTGAACCAGCTCGTGGGCCATTTTTTGGTGCACCATTTACTAGGGATTCACAAACTATTTTTTACTTCTGTTTAGTCTTTCACCTTTGAGAATCCTAAGTAAAGGCAGCCTAGTAGGTTTATCTATAATATCTGTGATAAATTTCATCATGTTTTCCTGCAGAGAACAAAGGGTGAAATACCTTAAAAAAGCCTTTGACCAGGGTCAGGACTCCATAGAATTAATGGATGAGGATCTGGGGGGCATCATGAGGAAACTAGAAAGTACGCTTTCAAAAGAAAGCAAAATATGGTGGGAAGTAGTGACTATGGAGAAATATTTAGCCCGGGGTTTAGTACCTAGACGTCTACAGATTATTAAACAGTCAACCTTCTCGACTTTGGGTGAGAATTTTAGGGAACAATGGGATGAGGTCTTAAAAAACTGCTCTCTGTCTCTTATGAATTTAATTTTTCAGGAAAGGAAAAGGGAGCTAAAGTGTTTAGATGATGAAATTCAAGTGCTTAAATCACTGATAAATCCCTATTCCAATCTAGATGACTATAGATAATTAGGACTGGAAATAGAAAGTTAGCTGAAAAAAGCTGAAAAATTGACAATACAGAAAAAAGTAAAAGAATTTCATAGGAATAAAGATGATTTAATCATATCCAAAAAAGAGTATCAGGGAAATAAAGAGAGTTATTCCTATTCAGTTGAGACAGGGCATCATAAATCAAATAACATTTTTAAAGAAGTTGTGTTTAGAAGGGAAGCCTCCAAACCTATCCTAAATGGAAATGGGGAACGGAGAACTTCCAGACCTTTTAGATCCTCTAGAATGCCCCCAAGAAATATGAGGTATAGGAGAAATGGACATTATTCAGGGAATCAGTGGAATCCACCTGGTACCCCTGAATGGAGAATCCCGTTCCCTAAGAGAACTAATAGAAATGACAGATTGATTTCAAATAGGGAACAGGACCAGTCTCCATTTACCCAAAATCGCTACGCCCCACTAAGAGAGGATCAACATTATGATTCTGATCTTAATGAAGATTACCAGTCTCCTTTTTTAGAGAGAGGCAGAAAGAGAATACCATACAGATGAACAGTTCGTTTCACCCTAGGGGAAAAAGAAGAGGTAAAAAAAGAAAAACTCAACAAAAAAGTGTTAGGCGCCGGGGTCCGCTCGTCGGTGCGGCCCGGCGCCTAGCAACCAGGGACGCCGTGCGCGTACAGCCGCCGGCTCCCTGGCAACGCTAGACGCCGGGCGCACGGAGCCGCTCAGACCCTAGCAACGGGGACGCCACGTTCGGGCCGCGTTCCCCGTTGCTGGGTCTTTTCTAATTGTATAATGGTGTGCTGGCCGTGCAGCATGCAAGCTGCACGGCATTACTTGTGATTACCCAGTCTGGCTCCTGATTGGGGAGCTCACAGTTATAAGCACCCTTTGGACTTCTCACAGACGCCGGTGATAGCTTCCTGTTTGCCTGTGTTGGTTACAGAGAGTTTCCAGTCCTGCTCAATCCGGTTGTTCCTGTCCTCAGTGATCCTGTACTCGGAAATTGTCATCTGTTCCTGGAGTCTGACCGAGCACCTTTAACATCCTGTGGTGTTCGTGAGTCGCGGCGTAGCCGTGTGTTGCGGCTTGACCGCTTACTGTTTATTATTTTGTATCTTTGTGTTCTGGAGCTTTTGCGGAGGATTCCGCTCCCCCTGATCCACTCTGGTATCCAGCGGTGCTGGATAGGAGTTACGGATCAGTGGATCTTTGGTTGTCCTTTTCCCTGGCGGCTAGTCCGCACATACTTTTTGGTTTAGTTAGTTAGCTTGTAACCCCTGGCCTGGTTGCTTAGTCAGAGGGCCCCTTGTTATCACCCTGTCTCGGATTTCCCTTTGTCTCCCATTAAGACCTGAGGGGGCATCGGGGTTGGGCAGACATAATCCGCCCATCGAACGCGGCTGCCATGGGCTCAAGCAACCATAGTCTCGCAGGGGATTTCTGATAACACCGGCGAGACAACGGAGTTAGGGCGCCAGGGGTTACTAGGCTCTCCTGCTCCCACAACCAGTATATCTTTCCAGTACTCAGACCTCTGCCATAAGATCTCCTCTGGTCTGGAGTACGGGAATCATAACATTATCACCGGCCAGACTAAATTTAAAATTAAACAGGAGTTAATTTTTTCCCTTGTTCAGTGGGGAGATTTGTCGGCCTCATGAATCCCACCGGTGTCGGGCCAAATCCTGGCCAGCTTCTAGTTAGCCAGATTCAAGAGCTTACTCAGATGGTTCAGGATCTGTCTCTTCGGGTGAGGTCACAGGAAGATCTGTTACGGACTTCCCCGAGGGTCATTCCTGAACCAAAAATGCATCTGCCTGACCGTTTTTCTGGGGATAGAAAACAGTTTTTTAATTTTAAAGAGTCTTGTAAACTTTATTTTCGTTTGAGACCAGTCTCCTCAGGTACGGAGGCTCAGCGGGTTGGAATTATTATTTCTCTGCTTCAGGGGGATCCTCAGACCTGGGCTTTTGGTTTAAAGACAGACGATCCGGCTTTATTTTCTGTAGACGCCTTTCTAAAGTCTTTAGGGCTATTGTATGACGACCCTGATAGAGAGGCATCCGCCGAGAGTCAGTTGCGTGCTCTCAGACAGGGTAGGAATCCCGCAGAGATTTATTGTACGGAGTTTCGCCGTTGGTCGAATGACTGTGGATGGAATGACCCAGCCCTGCGCAGTCAGTTTCGCCTCGGCTTATCTGAGTCTATAAAAGACAGTCTCCTTCAGTATCCCGCTCCTGAGACTCTCGATAAACTCATGGAGCTCTCTATTAAGATTGATCGTCGGCTCAGAGAGCGGAGGGCTGAAAAAGGAGCATCTGTCGGGTCAACTCCTTGTGTTTTTTCCATCCGTGTGGACATAGAGGAGCCTATGCAGATAGGTCTCTCCAAACTGTCTTCTGAAGAAAGAACCAGAAGGCAAAATTCTGGTCTTTGTTTATACTGTGGAGGTAAGGGACATTTTGCCCGTAGTTGTCCGAACAAGTCGGGAAACGTCTCGACCAAGTGAATTGTGAGGGGGTTCACTTTGGTCTGCAGCTTATCTCCTCAAATAATTCACTGTTAGTCCCAGCTAAAGTTTCCTTTGGCAGCCTCTGTTCCTCGGTCTCTGTTTTTGTGGACAGTGGAGCTGCAGGGAACTTTATGGATTTGACATGGGCCAAGACCTTAGGTATTCCTCAGTTAGCCTTGGGTAGGTGTATCACCATGCATGGTTTAGATGGGAGTCCCTTGTCCAATGGGGTTATTTCTCTCTGTACACCTCCTGTTCTACTCTCGGTAGGAGCTCTGCATTCTGAAAAAATTGAGTTTTTCCTCACCCATTGCCCAGCAGTTCCAGTGGTTCTGGGTCACCCTTGGCTGGCCTTTCATAATCCCATCATTGATTGGCAGTCGGGGGAGATCTCACAATGGGGTACCATCTGTAATAAGGAATGTATTACGCTTCCCATCAGAATAGCTGCTGCCATTCCCGCACCCATTCCTGTGGAATACCAGGATTTTGTTGATGTTTTTTCCAAGGGCAATGCGGATATTCTGCCTCCCCATAGGCCTTATGATTGTGCTATTGAGCTAATTCCTGGTGCCACTTTGCCTAAGGGAAGGTTATATGCATTGTCCGGACCTGAAACTGTGGCCATGAATGAGTATGTTAAAGAAAGCCTAGGGAAAGGATTTATCAGGCCATCTAAATCCCCTTTAAGTGCAGGCTTCTTCTTCGTAGAGATGAAGGATGGTTCACTCAGACCCTGCATTGACTTTAGAGCCTTGAATAAAATCTCAGTAAAAAATACTTACCCTCTGCCACTGATCTCTGTCCTCTTTGATCAGCTACGTTCGGCTGTGATTTTTTCTAAGATTGACCTGAGAGGAGCATATAACCTCATCAGAATCAAGTCAGGGGATGAGTGGAAAACGGCATTCAGTACTCAGTCAGGCCACTATGAGTATCTGGTTATGCCATTCGGCCTGTCTAACGCTCCGGCAGTTTTCCAGGATCTCATTAACGATGTGCTCCGTGAATTTCTTGGAAAATTCGTTGTAGTCTACTTAGACGATATTTTGATTTATTCTGACTCTGTAGAACAACATGTTACCCAGGTGCGTCAGGTTCTAAAAAAATTACGTGAAAATCACCTATATGCCAAGCTGGAGAAGTGGGAATTTCATGTCACGGAAGTATCCTTTTTAGGATACATTATTTCCCCTCGGGGATTCCGTATGGAACCAAAGAAGCTCCAAGCCATCCTTAGTTGGGCGCAACCCACCAACTTAAAAGCAATTCAGCGCTTTTTAGGGTTTGCGAACTACTATAGAAGATTTATTCACTCTTTCTCTGACCTAGTTGCTCCCATTGTGGCACTGACTAAGAAGGGAGCGGATCCTACCAATTGGTCACGTGAAGCCGAGCTATCTTTTCAGGCCTTGAAACAAGCCTTTGTCTCAGCCCCTGTCCTCAGACACCCCAACCCAGAATTGCCTTTCATTGTTGAGGTTGATGCCTCAGAGGTTGGAGTAGGGGCTATCCTATCTCAGAAGGATCCGGATTCCCTTGAATTACACCCTTGTGCCTTTATGTCCAGAAAATTCTCTTCTGCTGAATCCAACTACGATGTTGGTAACCGGGAATTGCTGGCTATTAAATGGGCTTTCGAGGAGTGGAGGCATTGGCTTGAGGGAGCGACTCATATCATTTCAGTTTTGACTGATCACAAAAATCTTCAATACATTGAATCAGCTAAACGACTGAATGCCCGGCAGGCTCGTTGGGCTTTATTTTTTACTCGTTTCAAATTCATTATCACCTTCAGGCCAGGTTCCAAGAATACCAAGGCAGATGCCCTGTCACGCAGTTTTCTTCCAGTTCAAGACAACAGTCCTGTTACTCCCATACTTCCGTCTTCAGTCATTCGGGCAGGCCTCACACAGGATTTATTTACCCAGTTAAAGCTGCTTCAACATCAGGCTCCTGGAAATACTCCTGCTGGTCGTCTTTTTGTCCCTGAGTTTTTGAGAGCAACTGTTTTGACGGAGTTTCATGATAGCAAAGTTGCCGGGCATCCGGGAATCGCTAAGACTTTGGAATTAGTCTCCCGCTCAGTATGGTGGCCTGGTCTTTCCAAAGACATTAAGGAGTTTGTTTTTTCGTGTCAGGTCTGTGCACAGCATAAAGTTCCCCGTTCTTTGCCTATCGGTCAGCTTATGCCCTTGAATGTTCCTCTTAGGCCATGGTCTCATATCTCCATGGATTTTGTGGTGGACCTCCCTCTGTCAGCCGGATGCCGAGTCATATGGGTGGTAGTGGACCGTTTTAGTAAAATGGCCCATTTCATTGCTCTTCCCCGATTGCCATCTGCCCAGGGATTGGCAGTCTTGTTCCTCCGCCATGTTTTCAGACTCCATGGGTTACCCTCTGATATTGTTTCCGATCGGGGTCCACAATTCATTGCACAGTTTTGGAAATCTTTTTGTGTCTCATTGAAGATGAAATTATCTTTAACGTCAGGCTACCATCCCCAATCCAACGGGCAGACTGAGCGAGTTAATCAATCACTAAAACAATATTTGCGGTTGTACTCGGCCAAACTCCAAAATGACTGGTCTGAGTTTCTTCCATTGGCGGAGTTCGCTTACAATAATGCCTGTCATTCCTCCACCAATGTGTCTCCATTTTTTGCAGTTTTTGGTTTTCACCCCAGAGCTAATTCCTTTTTTCAACATTCCTCTGTCTCCTCACTGACCTTGACCTTTCATCTTAGGCTCATTTGGAGAAAAGTGCACCTGGCTCTCAGAAAAGCGGCATTTCAGGAAAAGAGATTTTCTGACAGGCTCCGGCGGCCGTGCACTTTTAAAGTAGGAGATAGGGTGTGGTTGTCGACTCGCAACATTAAACTTCGACAAACCTCAGCCAGATTGGGTCCTAAATTTATTGGACCATTTCACATTATCAAAAAAGTCAATCCAGTTGCCTTCCGGTTACGTTTACCAAAAACTTTACGGATCGGAAATACTTTCCATTGCTCATTGCTGAAACCATATGTTTCGTCCAGTAGATTTCCTCGTAAGATATCTCAGGGGAGATCACCAATCGTTGTACAGGGTCAGCAGGAGTTCTTGGTGGAGAAGGTTCTCGATTCCAAGTTGTCCCGGGGTCGGCTTTATTTTTTGGTGCATTGGAGAGGTTATGGTCCAGAAGAAAGGTCTTGGGTCCTGGATAAGGATCTCCATGCCCCGAGGCTCAAGAGGGCATTTTTTCGAGAATTTCCTCGGAAACCGGGCTTTAGGGGTTCCTTGACCCCTCCTCAAGGGGGGGGTACTGTTAGGCGCCGGGGTCCGCTCGTCGGTGCGGCCCGGCGCCTAGCAACCAGGGACGCCGTGCGCGTACAGCCGCCGGCTCCCTGGCAACGCTAGACGCCGGGCGCACGGAGCCGCTCAGACCCTAGCAACGGGAACGCCACGTTCGGGCCGCGTTCCCCGTTGCTGGGTCTTTTCTAATTGTATAATGGTGTGCTGGCCATGCAGCATGCAAGCTGCACGGCATTACTTGTGATTACCCAGTCTGGCTCCTGATTGGGGAGCTCACAGTTATAAGCACCCTTTGGACTTCTCACAGACGCCGGTGATAGCTTCCTGTTTGCCTGTGTTGGTTACAGAGAGTTTCCAGTCCTGCTCAATCCGGTTGTTCCTGTCCTCAGTGATCCTGTACTCGGAAATTGTCATCTGTTCCTGGAGTCTGACCGAGCACCTTTAACATCCTGTGGTGTTCGTGAGTCGCGGCGTAGCCGTGTGTTGCGGCTTGACCGCTTACTGTTTATTATTTTGTATCTTTGTGTTCTGGAGCTTTTGCGGAGGATTCCGCTCCCCCTGATCCACTCTGGTATCCAGCGGTGCTGGATAGGAGTTACGGATCAGTGGATCTTTGGTTGTCCTTTTCCCTGGCGGCTAGTCCGCACATACTTTTTGGTTTAGTTAGTTAGCTTGTAACCCCTGGCCTGGTTGCTTAGTCAGAGGGCCCCTTGTTATCACCCTGTCTCGGATTTCCCTTTGTCTCCCATTAAGACCTGAGGGGGCATCGGGGTTGGGCAGACATAATCCGCCCTTCGAACGCGGCTGCCATGGGCTCAAGCAACCATAGTCTCGCAGGGGATTTCTGATAACACGGGCGAGACAACGGAGTTAGGGCGCCAGGGGTTACTAGGCTCTCCTGCTCCCACAACCAGTATATCTTTCCAGTACTCAGACCTCTGCCATAAGATCTCCTCTGGTCTGGAGTACGGGAATCATAACAAAAAGGACTAGAAATAGTAAAAATAAATGGAAACAAAAACAAATGGAGGGATATATAGAAAATGGGAATGATCCTACATTGGGAGAATTAAGTAATAAGAATTCACCACAGATAAAGATTTTCAATTTAAGCAAACATATACTTTCTCAGGAGGAAAACACTCTCCTTCAGAAAAGTCTTAAATATGCCCCAACAAACCATCTTAACCCTTTTGATGCATACATAGACGTTCAAAAATTTGTACGTAAGCTAACTATAAGAACATTTTTTGCAACTCAGGAAAGGATGAACCAGGGACAGGCAGAGTTGAGGTCCCTCACCCTGTTCTGCCCTAAATCCATATTCTTCCCTCA
Source organism: Pseudophryne corroboree (assembly GCF_028390025.1). NCBI lineage: Eukaryota > Metazoa > Chordata > Amphibia > Anura > Myobatrachidae > Pseudophryne > Pseudophryne corroboree. The sequence goes on along the minus strand of NC_086451.1, from coordinate 187,498,725 downwards.
ACATGTAAAAGGCCCATTTATTGAGACCTATAGTTCATTGGTTTTGGAGGATATTAACAATATCAAAATAGATAAAAGGGGCACCAACTTGACGAATAAGGAAAAAAGAGCCCTAAAAGATCTAAAAGAAAATGAGCTTATAATAAAACCAGCACATAAGGGAGGGGGGGGGGGGTATAGTGTTGATGGACATTGCAGACTATGAGGCCGAAATACTTAGACAACTAGAACACCTTAAGACCTATAAAAAATTACGGGGAGACCCATCCAAACAGACACAACAAAAATTGATGCATATAGTGGAAAAGGCAGTAGCGAAAGGGACAATTATGGATAAAGAAGCAACATTTATTATTAATTATGATCCTGTAGTTCCCGTCATATACATTTTACCCAAAATGCATAAAAGTCTAGTTAAACCTCCCGGAAGACTCATCATATCGGGGGTTGAGTCTATTACAGCGAATCTGTCATATTTCATAGATTATTATTTGCAGCCTCTAGTTGGACTGAACAAATCACACCTCAAGGACACTACTAGCTTCTTACAACTATTAGAAACTATAACATGGGAGGACAATTATCTCCTGGTAACAGCAGATGTGAGTGCCCTCTACACTATTATCAATCATAAGGATGGTGTAGAGGCCACCCGTGGTGCACTTGAGGCATCTTCTTTGTCAATCTTCAGAAATTCCTGTTAGAGGGGATAGAGGTTATTCTTTCAAACAATTTTTTCCTATTTAAGGATCATTTCTATTTACAGAAAATGGGTACCGCGAGGTGCACCAGGTTCAACCCAAGCTACGCAAACCTATTCATGAGCACTTGGGAGGAGAGCGCCATACGGTCGAGTGGGGAGCTCGGGGCAGACCTGGTGTCTTATGCGAGATACATAGATAATATATTCTTTGTTTGGGGTGGAGATAGAACTAGTTTCACACAATTCTGCACAGAAATAAACTCCAATGATAAAAATATTGTGTTAACATTTGATATTCAATAACAAAGCATTAACTTTCTGGATGTGACAGTTTACATAGAAGAAGGTAAAATATGCTCCAAAGTTTATACTAAACCCACAGACTCAGGGGCTTATTTGTCAGCTAATAGCTGCCATCATGAGAATTGGCTAAGCTCTATACCTAATGGGCAGTTAAAAAGGCTTAGGAGAATCTGTACAAATGATAAGGTGTTCTCTGATCAAGCACAGACTATGGGCACCAAGTTCAAAGCCTGTGGTTATAATGACAGAAAGATAGATCAAGCCATTGAGGTAGCAAAGACCTTGGCGTGTAGAGCTATTTGTGAATGAAGCGATACCAAAAGAAAAGGAGGAAAAAAATGACTTTAATTTGTCTTTTGTCACAAAATTATATGAAAGAACATAAAGTGGTTAAAAAAATCTTTAATAAACACTGTCCGTTACTCAAAAAGGATATAGTATTAGGACCCATACTAGCCAATAAACCTAAGCTAATTTATCGAAGAGCACCAAACTTAAAATCAATGTTGGTATCGAGTGCTTTGCCCCCAACACCTTCCATGTCCACCATAACATCAGTCGGCTTTTACGGTTATGGATCCTGAATGAGCTGTAAAAATTTAAAAAATTTAGGAGGAAACAAAACTGAACAAATCACTATAAATGGATACATGATAAATATCAAAGAATTTATCACGTGTAATGTAAAAAATGTAATATATGCCCTAAGATGTACATGCGACAAAGTGTATATTGGCAGAACTTCACGGCCATTTAAGGTTAGGTTAAATGAACATATGCGCAATATCAAGAATGGGCTAGAGACGCATGCACTTTCGGCCCACTTCAGACAAGTGCACAATTGCTCTACTTCAGGGCTAATATCTTTTCACGGTATAAAAGCAATTAAAGGGAATATAAGATATAGAGACAGTTCAAAACAACTAGCAAAAGCAGAGATGAGTTTGATTTACAATTGTCATATGCTAGCTCCAGGAGGTTTGAATAACGATTTTGACCTTAAATGGTTTTTGTAAGGCTGTTTTATATTCCTGTTTAACTGATCTTTTTACGGTGTACAGTGATCTTGACTGTTATTTCCTTAGTTTTTTAGACCAAGCCGGTTTTTCATTCAGAACAACCTCGCCTGAAGAAGAAATGATTATCTGACATTCATCCAGACATTATATGTTATATAATGAGGGGTAGGAATTTCCATGGCAACCAATTATGGCCTTGTCCCACATGTACATATATATGTCACGGTTTAAAATCATTTTCAACATCACTTTTTGGGTAAGATTATCTCTTTGTCTAAAATACTTAAAATTCTTTGATATGGGCAATGTTTGCCCACTTTAAAAATGGCCGCTCCGGTATCTATGTATACTATTTAGGAAGAATTAAGATACAGTTCGTTTTAGTAACCAGTGAAAATTACATTGAGCGGGCTATACTTCTTTTCTATTTAGAAGTTAATTCCATCATGGATTCACTAGGGTCTGAAAAGTTTAAGGGATTAATATTGTTTTCAGTCATGCCGGGACTTCCTGTCAATAGACAGGAAGTTTGGGACCCAGTTTGCGTTCCACAGTGCGTCCCAGGAGACGGATCAGTGGCCGACATCACTTCCTCCGCATTTGATCCGGTGCCACGTTCCACGATGCGCTCCACAAGAGGGGATAGTGACACATATGGATGTCACTTCCTCCTCGGGGACCGCTCCAAATGAAAACCCCCTTTTATTTTATTTTATTTTTTTATCCATTTAGTGGTTTAAAAAGGTGTTCAGCTTGATTGTTAACACCATTAAATAACATCTCCACCAGTATAATCGATCTCTCAGGCCTGCTACTGATTGCAGTAAATACAAATCTGACACCATTCTGTATACAAGGTTGCCATGGAGACTCCTCGAATAAAATGTGCAATATTGTTCATTTTAATGTTGTTTTCTTTGACAACTCTGTTAATTTATATAGAAATCATCTATGTACTTTTATTTTTACAATTTATACAATGGTTTTATATCATGAGAAAATGTCACTTTAAGATGATGTCAGAATTAGAGGATTTCTGATTGGTCACGCCACATATAAATTCCTGGTCTTTCCACTCTCTCAGTATGTCTTGATAAAGGCCTATGACAGGCCGAAACATGTTGACCAGCTGAGAGTGTGGACCTGCTATTACACCATTTAGGTATGAACGGAGTTTGTTTTTAAAAAACAACTTTTTTCTTGTCCATTTTTTTATATATTTGGAATACTGTTTTTTGTTTTGGATGCATAAGTCTTGCTGCTATAACACCTGATAGACTTTGCACGATTTGTATTTTTACTGTGCTATACCCCAAATGTAAGGGGTGTTTTTTAATAAAAGAATCTTTAATGGACGCTTTTGTGATTCAAACTTTTGTTTGATGCCCTCTCTGGAAAATATATGGAGAAAAATTGATGATAACAACCCACACGGCTGATCATCGAAAGAAACCCAGATGTGTCTGAGTATAATCTTTATTTCCGTGAGTAGGGTATGCCTTACATTCATCTTCTAAAGTGTAAAAGAAACCTTTATGTGCTTCTAGTATACCTCCTTTGTGTGAGTGAGGTACGCTTATTCTCCTGGTAAAGAGGGTTCATCACTCAAATTAATGCTTTCTAACACAGTGGTGGATGAAAGATACCATTATAGTCTTTTACCTATCGCTTGGAAAGTGAGTTGGGGTACGCCTCTTCGGTGGATAAATATTGCTCTTGTCGTGTTAACATGTACAACTTTAAGAGAGACTTGCCTATTATTAAATACTGTCGCTCTTCAGACCGGATCCCATCTTATTACAGTACTGTACATCCATTCACAATGCTTTGCAAATGGATGGACTGTAATAAGGTTGATGTGAAACACCTGTTTGAGCAATGAAGGTATCAAGTAATGTATCAAGTAATGCAGTATCAAGTAATGACGCTACTAATAAGAAATTAATTTAATTATTTGATGATGCACAAACTATATCTGAAAAAGGGTATACGTGAAGGAGGAATGAAAAAGAATGAAGGTTAGCATTGTACTTGTAGAAAGAGCTGCTACTTGTGTAATCTACACAGTTTTATTTCAGTTTAAGTGTCTTTTCTGTGGAAAAGTTTTAGCTACAGAAATGTTGCATAGATGTGGTTCAAGTTTATAGGGGATACCTATTATCCAGTATTACCTTGATTATGACAGTATTTTTGCAGGAAACGATGATGAAGAACATTTAAAAAAATCTTAAAAATTTACTCAAGAAATTACATGAATATGGGCTGCGAGCCAATCAAGATAAATGTGTGTTCTTTAAAGAAGAAATTTCTTACTGTGGACATGTAATTAGCAGTAAAGAGCTGCAAACTTCTGAAGACAAAATTGAAGTACTGTACATTAGTATTGAAAGCATCACAACCACAATCCACGGTCCAGTTGAGATTTTCATAATACTTCTACTGTCATACAAGACTATTAACAATATGGCAAAACAACATACTTCTCTTCACTTTTCTCAAAAAATCTTCCAACCCTCCCCCTTCAATTTGCGCATATCTATGGCTCCCATCCACTTTCATTACCTGCTCCCCTTTAGTTACAGGACTAATTAGGGACTTCACCCACTCTATGGAATGTTCTCTCTTTATACAACAAGACTTCTCTTAAGACTCCAAAACTTCAAGCATTAGGAAAACATACCTCTTCAGGCAAATGTATTAAATTCCTTAACCACACACATAACCTCCATATACTATTCTCTCCCATTACCTCTGATTTGAACAATTTATATAAAGCTTCCATATGGTCACTTTCTTAACTAACACAACCCTCTGACTTTAGGCTAACATTACTGTGTTTAATTTAGTACCCATTTATCAACAAGTTTTATCATACCCAATAAAATATGGTGCTGCAAATAGCCATTATGGCACGTGTTCATTGGCCTTAGTCACATGAGTCTCAGGAGCACTATATACCCTAGAACGATAAAATGTGTTGATAAATGAGAACCAAATTAAAAAAACTACAAAGTATAAAATGAGACTGCTCTAGTGTCGCATCCAATTGCAGCTTTGCTGAAAACATGCCACTTGAACTGCTGCAGGGACAGGTGGGTGGTTGGCCTCCTTTGCCCCAAATTATGAAGTTGTAGTAGAACCGCTCAATGAGGGGTCATTCCGACCCGAATCGCATGCTGCGCTTCGCTGCAGCCGTGCGATCAGGTCAGAACTGCGCATGTAGTGAAGCCGCTAATGAAGAAAGCGGTTGCAGTGACGACCGCAAGAAGATTAACAAGAGGAAGGCGGAACCGGGCGGCAACTCACCATTTTCTGGGCGTGGAGATCCAAACGCAGGCATGTCGAGGCGTTTGGAGGGCCGATGTCTGACGTCAATTCTGGGACCTGCAACGCTGGATTCATCGCTCAGGGTAAGCAACTCTTACCCTGGTCTTGTTCTGCACAAAACTTTTATTGCATAGCAGGGCTGCACAAGTGTGAAACAATGGAATGTTTCCAATCTGCGCTTCTAATTAATGCAGCTGACAGCCTGATCGGGTTACACCATTACCCGTAGTTAAAACAACATGGAAAAAAGAATAGTTCAGGTTGCCTGCGCTAAAAACCAATACAGCAGTATTATATACCGTATATTGCTGCCACTTCTATAAAATGGGTGTGTGTACTTAACCTCTAATGGTGATTGTAGGGCAGCGATAATCCCTTCTTTTTAATATAAGAACATATAATAAAATTTAAATCATTAGAAACACAGCCTGATAAGATCTCATGATCCTGTCCTGACACAGTAACGATTATGTAACCATACAGGTGTTACAATGTTTCTCCTTTATGTGCAAACATTGTAAAACTCCAAATAAGGTGGAAAAGTACAAATCCAATATAACTAAAGGTGGAATATTCAGTTAGGGAGTTCATTACTTGCAACAGTAAGAACTTCATATATCTTTTAGAATGTATGTGCGGGACCCAGTACATTGGTCGAACAAGCAGAATGCTTAAAGAACGTTTATCAGAACATGTACGAAATATTAAAAAAAGGATTTGAGAACCACAGTGTGTCCATGCATTTTCTACAACTGGACGAGACACTAAAACATATACTACCGGACCAACCAAGAATCATTTACCGAAAAGCCCAATCCATTAAACAGACAATTGTGAAAAGCCATTTACACCATCAAGGTAAAAAAGACTGCGATCCCGCCAACAAAGGCTACAGACAGTGCCTAAATTGAAAAGCTTGCACAATAAGTAATAGGACAACGAAAAACACAACAACTTTCTCGTCTACAGTAACAGGGAAAACGTATCACATTAACAAAATGCTGAGTTGCAATACGGAAGGGGTAAATTACCTTTTACAATGCCCCTGCAACCTCCAATACATTGGACAAACGAAAAGAAAAGCAAAGACCAGGTTTGCAGAGCACATTAATAATATAAAGAAAGGACTAATCACGCACAATGTCTCTAAACATTACCATGAAGTCCACAATAGGAATCCAACTGGTACTAAATTCATGGTGATTAGAAAAATACATGCCAATTGGAGAGGAGGTAACATTTCGGAAAAATTAAAAATGGTGGAAACAAGATGGATCTTCAGCCTGAAAACTAAGGCCCCGAAAGGCCTGAACATAGAATTTTAATTGAATCCATTTCTACGAAAAAAATAATTATTACTAAAGATTAATAATTGGTATAAATTGCCTGCAATAATAATTAGACATGACCCATAGATAATAAAAATCTACACTCCATAATATTAACATTCCATTTATTTAATACAGCGGTACCTAAAAATATTTTTTTAATAAATCTATATCCAAAGTTTTTATCATTCCCTCTATGTGGAGAACCTGGCACATGGTTCCCACCAAAAATGAGGTCATTTCCGGGCGGAAATTCCGGTATTTTATAATATAAAGTGAAAACTAAATAAATAACTTTTTATCCACTCCTCGAAAAAGTGCAACTGCATGAAACGCGTTGGAGACTGCATTCTAAGGAGAAGAGAGCCCACTGCACGGCCAGGACACCGGCAGCGACACAACCCGCTGACACCAGCGGTGACAGGAGCCGGAAGAACACCATCTGCGCGCATAGCCCGCTGGACGCAGCGGGACTCAGCGCCGCCAGCCACGCCACCCGCCGCACTCAAGATCAGAGCAGCAGTGCTCACCAGCGGCTCCGGGACAACTAAGTGCAGGGACAGGTAGGAAAGAATCATTTGGCAAACCTGGACTAATAACAACAGTGCGTGGGCCACTCCTTACCAATTCACTCAAAAGAGTGTAAACATATTACTAATACTTTTTTTTCCCCTACAGGTACCGCTCTTTTATACTTTATCTATAACCATTCTAACGATTAATTTTATTATACTTAGCGCTTTCCATCTATCTCGGTACTACAGTACAGTATATTGTATACAGTATTAATCTACAGTAAATAACATCGACTGCAGGGACATGCAGTCAGGGGAGGCAGTGCCTCCCCTGTGATTAATGATTGAACTAATTCAAAGAAAATACTGTACTTACTGTATGATACATATTTTACTATATGTCATACAATAAGTACTGTATCTTTATTGTACAGTATTCTAATAATTTTAATACATTAGATTAGTTTGGCGAGGCACTGATAGCAGTGCCTCCCATAGACAATGGGAACTGGAATAGAGCGGGTGGGGGGGAAGAAGCAGTGACTTTTAAAAGCCCTTTAAAAAAACTGAAAAGTAGCACTAGTGTAACTGCCTCAGTGATGGGGCTTTCAGCGTGATTGGACAGCGTATCCAATGCTGGATCCGCTGGTCCATTCACCCATACGAGTCTTCTGGACAAGGGAACTGCCAACTCTTCTCTCTAGTTCATTTTTCCCTGACTCTTTGCCTGCTGCTTGTCGTGGGAGCATCCTGCGCCCGGCTATTATCCCTGTCCCCACAGCCGACAGCACTGGGGAGTGGGAATAGTGGCACTCCAAGGTGTCATTACATGTACTGTAACTTGCACTACAGGAACAGTACATGTAACTGACACTATAGGAGGCATTATGTGTACTGCACTTTATCTGCTGTTCCTAAAAAGTGAGCTGAGGTTTGAATTCTTGTGCTGCTGGGGATGCACTGGGGATGTACTGGAGAAGCCAGTGCCTCCCCAGCCATTGACCTCACCACATGTCACTGATCTACTGTACAATAAATCTGTAAAGTACAGTACTGTATGTACAGTCGTCGACTGTACTTACCATGTGCATTTAGAAGGAGTTCTATATCTGCGGTGCATCCTCCTAAAAGCATGATTGTGCACAGTCTGTAAATGAACTACAACACCACTTTCTTTCAGCCAAGCCTGGATCTGTCATGTTGTCTTTTCTTTTTTCATCTTAGCAATTATCAGGCTCATAGATTTGCTGATTTTTACCGGCATGTTTCATGGCAGGAACTATGGAGACAAGACACTGTACTGTAAATACTGACCTGTATTGTAATTTTTTGCACTCCATTATATTAAGTTTTTTTTACAATACTGTATACAGTACTGTATAGTACAGAACTGTGTACAGTATTATGGATGTTAAAACAATTGAATTGCCCCTCGTGATGTCTGCGAATGGGTGTTGAACTTTCTTGCACAAAATGTCTAGTTGCAGCACTGCACATTACTTTACATACAGTAGATGTGCATCCTCAGACATGGCTGGTGTACAAGGTAAGAATACACGGACATATGGTAGCAGTGCAGGGCTTAGCTACTGTAACAGGAGAGAAGACAGGCTTGTTCAGGGGACAAAGCGGACATTTTGTCCTCCTATGAGCTTGCACATGGCTTGCTGCTTACGACCTGCTGGGGTGTACGACAAATGACAAAGACATGGCCGCTCGCTGCACAAATCAAGGAGCTAGTTTATACAGTAGGCAACCTTCTGCACCTGGGAATGTGTGCAACACAGCACATACAGTATACAGTAATTCCCACACGGGTGTGTGACAAATTACAGTACATACAGTAAACGTGCGTCCATAGACATGGGCGGTGTACAAGGCCAGGGGCTAGGTACTGTAACAATACATGGACATACAGTACTGCATACCTCCCTACAGTTATCCGTTTGGATGGTTGACCATGTTAAGGTCGTACACTACTGGCCGACATTGACTAGGTCAGCATGGACAACACATGACAGGTCGACACATGAAAAGGTCAACGTGTTGTTTTTAAAATTAGATTTGTAACTTTTCCATACTTTAACATCCATGTGGACTACGATTGGGAATAGTAACCTGTGCTGAGCACTGCGGCAGCAGAGCGAGGCACCTTGCCTGCAGCATTGTGAGTGAAGTAAGCCAAGCAAGGGGATGCGGTACACTGATTGGGGCTCCTGGTCATGTTACAGAAAAAAAGACACCCAAAACAGTTCAAAATTTCATGTCACCCTTTTCATGTGTCGACCACTGTCATGTGTCGACTATTCCTACATGTTGACCATGTTAATGTCGACCACTAGTGGCCGACCTAATGACTGTCAACCTTAGCGTGGTCGACCATTCATACCGGAACCCTCCCAACATGACCCTCTCCAGGACGGACAGAATGCTGTGTTCCTGGACTTCCCTCTTAATTAATGATTGCCATCACCTGTGGTGAAACACCTTCATATTCAAATAACTACACTGTAGTTCACCACAGGTGATGGCAATCTTTAATTAAGAGGGAAGTCCAGGAATAGAGCATTGTGTCCCTCCAGTGGAGAGGGTCATGTTTGGAGGTACAGTATGATACAGTGCAGTAGCAGCAGGGGGCTTAGGGGTCTATTTACTAAGCCTTGGATGGAGATAAAGTACCAGCCAATCTGATCATAACTGCCATGTTACAGGATGGGTTTGAAAAATGACAGTTAGGAGGTGATTGGCTGGTACTTTATGTCCTCCACTTTATCTCCACCTGAGGCTTAGTAAATAGACCCCTTAGCTACTGTAGCAGGAGGGAGTCTGACAAATTTGCTCACTGCACAAATCAAGGGGCTAGTTTATACTGTAGGTAAACGGAAGTAGCATTAGTGTATAGAAATGCGGCAATCAGCGGCATACTGTATAATGTATAAATTACACGGAACTTACTGTATCAGCGAGATGATCGTTCAGTAATAAGCACAGTTTGTGGTAGAAAAAGTAGAGTGCAGCAACAACTTGACTTTGAAGTCAGCAGAAGCTGCAGAATGTATCTCAAGGGCTTGTATGGGTGATATGGCCGAAGAGACGATCCGAGTAGCAAGTCTACACTGTTAGATGCAGAGCCACAGAATGGATAGCTACTTGTGTCTACAAAGTGGCTTTATACAGTATGAGGTGTCTGTAAAGTGTGTGGCAGATTTGTCTGCAGTGCCAGCAAGTCTGTGATATCAATTTTCAAAAAGGAAGACTCATTTGTGTGAGCTCTTTGTGGCTGACACCTTAGACAAAGCTGCAAATTGCCATTGTATGCGTTTCCAGTGGGTCTGCACTGCTATTGGTTGACCACAATGCAAATGCACCTGTATAAGAATTTGGGAGAGACGGTCATCCTTTATCATATTTGATAGCAAGTTAACATGGAATGCTTTCTGAGATATTAAGCTGTTTATGCTAATAAAATCCAGAACTTAGTACATTATATAACAAAAAAATGAATGCCCGTTTTTGATCATTTTGACAAGGTGGCAGCACAGCAATGGAGACTATCTGGAAGTCATAGTAATGAGATACGGACCCAGTGGTACAATGCATTACATATTTCTGTCCATTTGAGAGCAAACAAACCAGAAACTCTTTCTGGGATAACAAAGCTGTATATGCTAATAATATCCAGGATTTAGTACACAATGTAACAACAATATCAATAGCTAGCATGAACGTGTGGTAGCGTGGCTGGGGGACGTGCTTTGGTACAGGCATACAGTGAGCTCAGTGAGAAAGAATACTGAGTGATCAATGGTGGGTGGTGCAGAAGCCTGCATTAAGTTGCATACTGTGGTGTAGGGAGCTGCATAGACTGTGAACAATACAGTGTAAATAGCGCATCATCATACGGTGGCATAGAATAATGTAGAAGACAATTTTGCATTGGAGACCATCTGGAAGTCATACTGTATTAATGAGATATGGACTCAGTGGTACAATGCATTACATATTTCTGGCCATTTGATAGACACTGAACCTCAAATGCTTTACAAAATACTAATGCTGTTTATGCTAATAATATCTGGGATTTAGAACACAATGTAACGACAAAATGAATTGTGTGAACAGGGCGGCAGCGTGGCCTTTTATTTTGTAGAGGGGACTTTTTTTAATATAAAGGGAAGTAGCAACACACCAAATAACTTTATTGCAGTAAAAAATAAAAAATAAATGCGCCCGCAGGGTATCGAATGAGGGAGTGCACGCATTGCGAGTGGACACTGTATTCGCTAGGCCACAGCCAACCATGGTTACAGTAGGCCCTCCAGGTTTATATGTGATTTGTCTGATTCGCATAAAAAAATCGTATTGAATCCGCCAAGCATGGCAGAAAAGCAATGGAGACCATCTGCAAGTCATATTAATGAGATACTGACCCAGTGGTACAATGCATTACATATTTCTGGCTATTTGATAGCAATTGAACCTCAAATGCTTTAGAAGATAATAAAGCTGTTTATGCTAATAAAATTCAGGGTTTAGTACACAATGTAATGACAAAATGAATTGTGTGAACAGGGCGGCAGCGTGGCATTGTATTTTGTAGAAGGGGACTTTTTTAATATAAAGGGAAGTAGCAACACACCAAATAACTTTATTGCATTAAACAATAATAAATACATAAAAAAAGACAATAATTGCAACCCCGCTGGGTATTGAACACGGGAGTGCACGCATTGCGGGCGGACACTGTACTCATTAGGCCACAGCCAACCATGGCTAAAGTAGGCCCTCCGGGTGTATATGTGATGTGTTTTGTCTGATTTGCATTTTCAAAAAATTGTATTGAATCCGCCAAGCCTGGCGGAAAAGCAATGGAGACCATCTGGAAGTCATATTAATGAGATACGGACCCAGTGATAAAATGCATTAGACATTTCTGTCCATTTGATAGCAACTGAACCTCAAATGCTTTACGAGATAATAATGCTGTTTATGCTAATTAAATCCAGGATTTAGTACACAATATAACAACAAAGTGAATTTTGTGAACAGGGTGGCAGCGTGGCCTTGTATTTTGTAGAAGGGGACTTTTCTAATATAAAGGGAAGTATAACACACTAAATAACTTTATTGGATTAAAAAATAATAAATACATAAAAAATAATAATAATTGCGCATCCACTGAGTATCGAACTCGGGCATGCATGCATTGCGAGCGGACACTGTATTTGTTAGGCCACAGCTAACCATGGTTAAGGTAGGCCCTCCTGGTGTATATGTGATGTGATTTGTCTGATTCAAGTTAAAAAAAAATCATATTGAATCCGCTAAGCCTGGCGGAAAAGCAATGGAAACCATCTGGAAGTCATATTAATGATATACGGACCCAGTGGTACAATGCATTACATATTTTTGGCCATTTGATAGCAACTGAACCTCAAATGCTTTACAAGATAATAATGCTGTTTATGCTAATAAAATCCGTGATTTAGTACACAATGTAACAACAAAATTAATTGTGTGAACAGGGTGGCAGCATGGCCTTATATTTTATAGAAAGGGATTTTTTTTAAAAAAAAGGGAAGTGATTAATGGTTCTTTATTGTTACAATAAATGTCAGCCAATCAGCAGGCGGCACTAGGAAGGGTCCTTTGGCTGTTTGAGGCATGCACTGTACAGTTTAGGAAAAGCAACATCTGGTGGACAGAAAGTAGTATGCACGTTATAATTATAACGTGACATTACATTTATAACGCAATTTATAATGGGATTTATAACACAAGGAGATGACGCGAGCTCCATGGCACCCGTTACACGGTATGCAGCAACAATATTTGAGGACACATCTGCATGTGTGGATACTGTTGCAACTGGATCCGAGGTTTCTCGATTCTGGCATTACCACTTCAGGAAATGGTCTCTTCAAGTAATCCTGACCGAGTCTCTCACACTGAGTAATCTGAGCAGTCTTTTGAGGAACTGAAGGCAAGCTTGACCAGGGCCACAGCCCTGGGAATACCAGATTATGGGAAACCTTTTGACTTGTATGGTACGGAATCAGCTGGGTGTGCGGCAGGGGTTCTTACTCAAAAGCATAGTGATGCCAACCGACCAATAGCATACTACAGTGCCCAACTGGACATGGTAGCTTGCTCACTCCCCACTTGTTTACGAAGTGTAGCTGCAAAAGCACAACTAGTAAGCAAGAGTGAGGACGTGGTGTTAGGACACGATTTAAGAGTTCATGCTCCTCATGCAGTCTCAGCACTCCTTAACCCTGCCCAAACCTGGCATATCTTATCGGCTCAGTTCACAAAGTGGAAGCTGGCACTGATAGCATCGGTGAACATTTCCATAAGAATGTCACAACTGAGGGCCTGAGCTGACGGGAGGCAGCCTCAGTTGTAGGGGCTGAGATGTACCGGAACCTGGGAGGTTGTATCAGACCCCTGGACATGTAAGTAACATGAATAATAACTGCCCGAAGGCGTGACCACGACAACTTAGATAAAAGTCAATGATGTTTATTATGACAACTCCGCATCACAGCAGCAATAAAAGAAAACGTAAAAGTCAGCAAAGAATAAATACAGTTCCTGAGTACTACAGCATGGCAGGAGCCACAGGGCACTGGTAGTGTGAGATAGTTCTTATGATCTTCTAGATGGAAAGTCCTTACCAGGCCCGGCTGTAGCAATGGAGATAACCCAGGATTGTACCAGCTGGTGTTCCAGGAAGAGCTGGGTTGCTGAAGGTAAAACAGCTGCTGTGGATACTGGCTGGAACCAGACTGTTGTTAGCACGGAGTGGATACTGGCTGGAACCAGTTAAATAATAAATGAACTTTGGGAGCGATGAAATGTGAACTGAAATGTAGAACTTGAGAGCGGAGAAATAATAATTCCGGTGGAGAGTGGTAAAGTGTAGAAAGGACACCGGCCCTTTAAGGGAAGCTGTATTCTGCTGGAAGCTGAGGCTGGAAGCAGGTAGTGTTGTAGCTGGAAACAGATGAATCCACAATGGATTGGAGAGTCAGGCTACACCGCAGGTGGAATGCTGGTGCGGGTCTCTATGGTGGAAGTCTTGAGACAGGAGCTGGAACCTGGAAGACAATCATAGAAGAGAGACAAACAGGAACTAGGTTTGACAACCAAAGCACTGACGTCTTCCTTGCTCAGGCACAGCTTACTTATACCTGCAGCAAGGAAGGGGTTGGCTAGGCAATTATGCAAATCAACAATACAAACAGCAGATTGGTGGAAATGATCAGATGACAGAATCCAAGATGGCTGCGCCCATGCAGACACTTGGAGGGAAGTTTGGTTTGTAATCCATGTGGTCTGGGAAACAGTAATGGCGGCGCCGGCCACCGGAGACAGGAGACGCCAGGCTGATAGATGCACATTTAACCACGCGGGCACAGCGGAGGCCGCGGCTGATGAAAACACCACTCTGACACTCTGCATGTGGAAACTCAGGAACAGCGGAATCTGGTCCTGGAACGCTGAGCCCGCCTTAGGAGGCATCTGAAGGGTAAGTAATGGCGTCCAGATACCCGGATCGTGACAGCACCCCCCCCTTTAGGAGTGGCCCCAGGACACTTCTTAGGCTTTAAAGGAAACTTTGCGTGGAAATTTCGGACCAAGGCAGGAGCATGGACGTCAGAGGCATTGGTCCAAGAGCGTTCTTCAGGACCATAGCCCTTCCAGTCAATGAGATACTGAAGTTGACCGTAACGGTGACGTGAGTCCAGGATCTTGGCCACTTCATACTCAACGCCTCGTTGAGTTTGGACTTTCGGAGTTGGTGGAAGTGAGGAATGAAACCGATTCAAGATTAGCGGTTTCAACAGGGAAACATGGAATGTCCTGGGTATTTTTAAGAAGGGAGGTAACTGGAGTCTGTAAGCAACAGGATTGATGACTTGATCAATTTTAAAAGGACCGATGTAGCGAGGTGCAAACTTCATACTGGGAACTCTTAACCTCAAATTCTTCGTGGATAACCATACCCGATCACCCACCTTGAGAGCAGGAACTGCTCGACGCTTCTTATCCGCAAACTTCTTGTACCTGAACGATGCCTTGAGCAGAGCTGATCGTACGCTCTTCCAGATATTGGCAAACTGATGCAAGGTGATATCCACTGCGGGAACAGAAGTTGCTGGAAGCGGTTGGAACTCAGGGACTTTAGGGTGGAATCCAAAGTTGGTGAAGAATGGTGTTGAAGAAGATGAAGAATGATACTGGTTGTTATGACAGAACTCGGCCCAGGGAAGTAATTGAACCCAGTCATCTTGAGAGGAGGACACATAGATGCGGAGGAAGGCCTCCAAGTCCTGATTCACCCTCTCAGTTTGACCATTGGTCTGAGGATGGTAAGCCGTGGAAAACTTTAACTTGACTTGGAGGACTTGACATAAACTTCGCCAGAATTTGGCTGTGAATTGAACTCCTCGATCTGAGATAATTTCTTCTGGAAGACCGTGGAGTCGGAAGATCTCTTGTATGAATACTTGAGCCAACTTGGAAGCTGACGGAAGACCGGTGAGAGGAATGAAGTGTGCCATCTTGGTGAACCGGTCAACTACCACCCAGATGGTATTGAACTTGTTGCACATGGGCAAATCTGTAATAAAATCCATCGACAAATGGGTCCATGGTCGACGGGGAACAGATAGTGGAACCAGTTGCCCCGCAGGCGACTGGCGGGATACTTTATGTTGAGCACACTTTGGGCAAGATGCAATAAACTCCAAAACGTCCTTTTTCAGAGTTGGCCACCAATAGGACCTAGAGATAAACTCCAGGGTTTTTTGGATACCTGTATGTCCGGCAAAACGGGAAGCATGGGCCCAATGCATGAGCTTCTTCCTTAGTGTCGGCTTCACAAAACTTTTCCCTGATGGGGGCGTAGAGTCCATCCCTACCGTGGAGAATGCCAACGGATTTATAATAGGATGCTTGTCTGAAGACTCTGACTCATTTTCTTGCTCCCATGAGCGGGAAAGGGCATCGGCCTTGCGATTCTGAGAGCCCGGACAGAACTGGAGTTTAAAGTCGAACCTGGAAAAGAAAAGTGCCCATCTGGCCTGACGAGGGTTGAGACATTGTGCGCCTTTTAGATATAGAAGGTTCTTGTGGTCTGTAAGGATGGTGATTGAATGAGAAGCTCCCTCCAACAGATATCTCCACTCCTCTAGAGCGAGCTTGATGGCTAGCAACTCCTGGTCGCCAATGGCATAGTTGCGCTCCGCTGGGGAGAACTTCCGTGAGAAGAAACTGCAAGGATGTAAATGACCATCTTTAGCCCTCTGAGATAACACCGCTCCTACTCCAACGGAGGAGGCATCCACCTCTAAGATGAAAGGAGAGTCGACGTCAGGCTGTTTCAGGACAGGTGCAGAGATGAACCTCTGTTTTAAAAGATGAAAAGCTTGCATGGCTTCTTCAGACCACTTGGACGGGTTAGCACCCTTCTTGGTGAAAGCAGTAATAGGCGCCACAATGGTGGAAAAGTCTCGTATAAACTTTCGGTAATAATTGGCGAACCCTAAGAACCTCTGGACCCCTTTGAGGGTTAAGGGTACTGGCCAATTCTGGATTGCTTGTAGTTTCTCAGGATCCATCTCTAGTCCGGAACCGGACACAATGTACCCTAGAAACGGAATGGACTTGACTTCAAAGACGCATTTCTCTAATTTGCAGTAGAGATGATTGACACGGAGACGGGACAGAACCTCCTTTACCCAGAAACGATGTTCCTCTAAATTGTTGGCAAAAATGAGGATATCATCTAGATAAACCACGACATGACGGTATAGAATGTCTCTGAAGATCTCATTGACGAAATGCTGGAAGACAGCTGGAGCATTGCTCAATCCGAAGGGCATGACGAGGTACTCATAATGTCCGTCACGGGTGTTAAATGCGGTCTTCCACTCGTCACCCTCACGGATCCGGATGAGATTGTATGCACCTCTCAGGTCCAGCTTTGTAAAGATGGTAGCTCCGCTAACTCTGTCAAAGAGCTCAGTAATCAGGGGTAAAGGATAGCGGTTCTTGATGGTAATGTCGTTCAAACCTCTGTAGTCGATGCACGGCCGCAGACCACCATCTTTCTTCTTTACAAAAAAGAAGCCTGCGCCGGCTGGAGAAGAAGAAGGTCGAATGAACCCCTTTGCTAGGTTCTCTTTTATGTATTCCTCCATAGAATGCGTCTCGGGGAGAGACAACGGATAAGTTCGGCCTCGAGGTGGAACCTTCCCTGGAACGAGATCAATCGGGCAGTCCCATTCTCTATGAGGGGGAAGGATATCAGCAGAAGCTTTACTGAACACATCCGTGAAATCTTGATATGGAGGAGGTGGAACATCAGACGACCTGGGGGAGGAGGAACAGACAGGCAACACTTTAAACAAACATGTCTTAGTACAGGAGGAACCCCATGCCAGGATTTGCGTAGTCGTCCAATCAATTGTAGGATTGTGAAGACGGAGCCATGGAAGGCCCAGGACCACAGGATGTGTGGCTCTTGGAATCACTAAAAGTGAAATAAGTTCGGAATGAAGAACTCCCACTCTCAGACGAACTGGTAGAGTCCTTAGAGAAATAACTGTATCAAAAATTTTACTGCCATCCACAGCAGTTAAGGAAAAGGACGAAGGAAGTCTCTCGGTGGGTAGGGACCACCGTTTAACATAGGCTTCGGTAATAAAGTTCCCAGCTGCTCCGGAATCCAGGAGGGCAATGACGTTCTGATAACGTTGAGCAACTTGAAGCGAGACTGGGAGGTTACAATCTTGAGGAGATGGAGAGGAGATCATTACTCCTAGCCGGCCCTCTCCTTGGCGAGCTAGGATTTGGAGTTTCCCGGACGTTTGGGACAGGCATTAATGGTGTGAGACGGAGCTGCACAGTACAAACAGAGAAACTCGGAGAGACGTCTTCGGCGCTCAGCAGGAGTTAAACGGGAACGGCCAATTTGCATGGGTTCATCTTTAGTTGGTGACAGTTGGCGAGGAGGAGGAGCAGAAGATTTTGGAGCAGATGATCTTCCACGCTCAGTTGCTCTCTCTCTGAAACGTAAGTCAACTTTCGTACAAAGTGAGATTAACTCATCTAACTTGGAGGGTAAGTCTCTGGTAGCTAACTCATCTTTAATACGCTCGGATAAACCATGCCAGAATGCAGCATACAGGGCCTCGTCGTTCCATGCCAGTTCGGATGCCAGGATCTGGAACTGTATAAGATATTGTCCTACAGTACGTGATCCCTGGCGTAAACGGAGAATCTCAGACGAAGCTGAAGTTACCCGGCCTGGCTCGTCGAAGATGCGCCTGAATGTTGACACGAATGCAGTGTAAGAAGATAGCAGGGTGTCGGACCTCTCCCATAACGGTGATGCCCAATCGAGGGCTGAGCCACTGAGAAGAGAAATAATGTAGGCAATTTTTGTACGGTCACTGGGGAAATTGCCAGGTTGTAGCTCAAACTGAATCTCACACTGGTTGAGAAATCCCCTGCAGAATCTTGGAGATCCGTCAAATTTTGCTGGCGTTGGAAAATGAAGACGTGGAGCAGGAATGGGTAAGGTGGGTGGGGTTATAGCTGGAGTCACTGTGGTTGACGCACCAGACGCGCCTGATCCACGGAGAGTGGTCTGAATCCCATCCAGCCGAGTAGAGAGATCCTGGAGACAGCGGATGATGTGGCCCTGTGCAGCCTCCTGATGTTCTAGTCGGGCTGCCAGTTCTTGCATCGGCCTGGCCGCTTGATCCTGGTCTCCGGCTGGATTCATTAGGTCAGTGCTTACTGTCACAACTGAGGGCCTGAGCTGACGGGAGGCAGCCTCAGTTGTAGGGGCTGAGATGTACCGGAACCTGGGAGGTTGTATCAGACCCCTGGACATGTAAGTAACATGAATAATAGCTGCCCGAAGGCGTGACCACGACAACTTAGATAAAAGTCAATGATGTTTATTATGACAACTCCGCATCACAGCAGCAATAAAAGAAAACGTAAAAGTCAGCAAAGAATAAATACAGTTCCTGAGTACTACAGCATGGCAGGAGCCACAGGGCACTGGTAGTGTGAGATAGTTCTTATGATCTTCTAGATGGAAAGTCCTTACCAGGCCCGGCTGTAGCAATGGAGATAACCCAGGATTGTACCAGCTGGTGTTCCAGGAAGAGCTGGGTTGCTGAAGGTAAAACAGCTGCTGTGGATACTGGCTGGAACCAGACTGTTGTTAGCACGGAGTGGATACTGGCTGGAACCAGTTAAATAATAAATGAACTTTGGGAGCGATGAAATGTGAACTGAAATGTAGAACTTGAGAGCGGAGAAATAATAATTCCGGTGGAGAGTGGTAAAGTGTAGAAAGGACACCGGCCCTTTAAGGGAAGCTGTATTCTGCTGGAAGCTGAGGCTGGAAGCAGGTAGTGTTGTAGCTGGAAACAGATGAATCCACAATGGATTGGAGAGTCAGGCTACACCGCAGGTGGAATGCTGGTGCGGGTCTCTATGGTGGAAGTCTTGAGACAGGAGCTGGAACCTGGAAGACAATCATAGAAGAGAGACAAACAGGAACTAGGTTTGACAACCAAAGCACTGACGTCTTCCTTGCTCAGGCACAGCTTACTTATACCTGCAGCAAGGAAGGGGTTGGCTAGGCAATTATGCAAATCAACAATACAAACAGCAGATTGGTGGAAATGATCAGATGACAGAATCCAAGATGGCTGCGCCCATGCAGACACTTGGAGGGAAGTTTGGTTTGTAATCCATGTGGTCTGGGAAACAGTAATGGCGGCGCCGGCCACCGGAGACAGGAGACGCCAGGCTGATAGATGCACATTTAACCACGCGGGCACAGCGGAGGCCGCGGCTGATGAAAACACCACTCTGACACTCTGCATGTGGAAACTCAGGAACAGCGGAATCTGGTCCTGGAACGCTGAGCCCGCCTTAGGAGGCATCTGAAGGGTAAGTAATGGCGTCCAGATACCCGGATCGTGACAAAGAAGGTGCAATACGCTAAATCCAGCCACATTCCTGCCACATGTGCCCTAAAAGGTACAAAGGTTAGGAGATGATGGGATTGTTGCTGAGGTAGGAGAATTTGTTAAGAATGTTGACAGACATGACTGCATGACATATTTGAATCAGTCCTTCACAGCGCGTCCTGACATAAGCAACAGCCCGTTAGGTGAGGTAGACATAATTTTTTTCATCGATGGTAACTGTCATAGACAAACGGAGCCTGGAGAACTGTGCACTGGTTATGCGGTGGTAGATGGAGAAGGTATTGTAGAGGCTAAATGCCTTGGACCACCTCACTCTGCACAAGTGGCCGAACTGGTGGTACTGACCAGAGCATTTGAGCTGGCTGAAGGGAAGTCAGTTAATATATATACCAACTCTAGGTATGCTCTTGGAGTGGTGCATGATTTCAGAGCCCTATGGCGCCTCAGAAATTTCATGACGTCAGCGGGCATATCAAAAGACTCCTGGTAGCTTTCCAACTACCAGACAGGGTGACTTATCAAATTCAAGGCCCATACATTGGATGAGCATCCAATGTCTCTTGGTAGCAGCCACGCAGATGAGGCAGCAAAATGGGCCGCACGCCCTGCAAATAATTTTTCTCCCCCTTTAAACATTGGTACATTTCCCCCCGTGTCCACACAAAAACCCATAGAGATGCAGGATTTGTGTTCTCTGCAGGAAAAGGCAGTCTGGAAGTCGAAGGGATGTGCCCAAGAGTCCACTGGACTCTGGAGAGATGGACAAAGAAAACCAGTGGCCCCCAGGGCATACCTCCCTGGCCTGGCAGAGGCGGCCCATGGTCTGACTCATCTTGGCAGGGAGGGTATGTGCAAATTGGTCAGGGCATACTGGAGCGCCCCAGGTTTCTCTTCACAGGCAAGTAAGACAGCAATGTCATGCCTTACTTGTCTGAGGAAGAACATTGGAAAGGCCATCCCAACAGATCCATCCCACATCCCTTCTGCGGAAGGCCCCTTTAAGGTAATACAAATCAACTTCATACAGTTGCCACCCTGTAGGAATTTAAAGTATATTTTGGTTTGTATTGACATATTTTCTAACGGGGTAGAGGCATTCCCAGCCAAGAAAATATGTCAAGAGCTTGTTTGTAGGTATGGTATCAAAAAGGTTATCGAGAGTGACAGAGGCACTCACTTCACTGGGAAGGTCTTCCAAGTCATGTGCAAACTCCTGGGTATTAATAGTAAACTTCATACTCCCTACCGACCTCAAGCAAGTGCGAAGTAGACAGAATGAATAGTACTATTAAGAACAAATTGGGTAAAGTGATGGCTGAAACTGGGTTATTATGGCCAGAGGCACTGCCCATCGTGCTATACAGTATAAGAACCACTCCCAGAGTGCCACTTAATTTGTCCCCCTTTGAGATACTGTTTGGGAGGCAGCCACATGTGAAGATAGACCCACAGGATGATCTAAGTATAATAATGAAGTAACGGTGCAATATCTTGTGAAGATGAACCAACAACTAAGAATACAACAAAGAAAGTTGAAATTGTTGATACCTGACATGCCTGTTGAGAACAGCCATAATCTTGAACCAGGGGACTTTGTTACGATCCATAATTTTTTATGCTTAGGTTGCTTGATAGACCGTTGGGAAGGACCATACCAAGTCTTGCTAACCAGCACCACATCCATAAAGGTTGCCGAAAGAGAGCTGAGGGTACACTCTTCCCACTGCAAAACAAGACAGTAACCCGGAAGTATCCCGTGTTGAGAGTGAAGAAGAAATATCGCTAGAAGCATTGTTCCGGGAGAAATAAAAGGCAGACAAGGACGGACAACCTGTAAAGGAGAGCGTGAGAAAAGACCCCTGATGAGATGATGGAACGACTCCAAGCAACAGGTACTCTGTCCTATTTTTAGTTTTTATTTTTTGTTCCGAGACATTGTGCGGCTGCCAAAGCACGGATGGAGTGGAGCAGGGTTCTGAAAGTGTGTTAGCCGACCATAGTCAAGCTATGATGGAATCCCTAAGTAAGCCAGACACGTTATTCAAAACTGGAATTGGTAAGAGGTCTGGGGAGTACGGAGTTCAGGGACAATGTGATGGCTAATCGATTGATGAATACTGTGTCTGTAGATAGTGCGATCCCAAGATGGAGGAGGAGTGCATCCAGAGATGTCAGTCAACTATTAAAACTGAAACTAACCAACATTCCTTGAGTGATTACCACTCATTGGTGGGTAGGGTTTTTAATCCAACTGAATGCTGGGTGTGCTCACAGGTACCGCAGAGGCAGAGCAATGTAGGTCTAGTCCCATATCCTTTAAAGCTATCCAAGGTACGTACATTAGATAAGGGGAGCCACTGGATTAGCTGTACCTGTATACCAGGTCCCATAGTCTTAAACTACACCTGTATCAACTTGATAGATCCCTGGTGTGTTTAAACTTTACATGTTCCAAAATACCTGGAACTTGGGAAGTGACGTGGTTTAATCCGACGATAACTTATTCTCAACGTCCAGACGGAGAGCCTATAGATAAAGAAACATTGCTAAAGATCCGTGTGAGTGGAAGGCATTACAGATACATATATACTGTCAAACAAGATAAGGTGATGGCCGGCAGAGTGGCAGCAGGATATTGTGCTAAGCTCCTCCAGCTGGAAACTTGTGCGGAACAAGTCAGGGAAGAGGAGACAGGAATGTTCTTGTGGATATTATGCGATAAAATAATGAAGTATACTGTTCCCTATTTTCTCCCTGATGATGTCTATTTTATCTGTGGCAGACGGGCATACAAGTGGCTCTTCATGAACTACATCAGGTTGTTATTTGGGAAGAGTGTTGCCCGAAGTGATGACTCTTACCCATGACGAGATGGTAAATATTCACCAAGGTGTATCCCCTCCTTACACTCATACTCACCATGAGCAAGTCCACAAAAGGGATTTAACTGTTAGAAAAGAACCCATAGCCTCAGATTTGATCCACGAGTCCTTCGGGATTCAGATCCTCCTCACTCTAGACACCACCCATACGGCCAGGGGGGTCATAAATTTTAAGTACATCCAGGCCTTAGCGAGCCTGATAGATAACATAATGGAAATATATGATGACACCTTCAGATACACCAGAAAGGAGTTGCAGGTTTATAAGAGGGAGTTACACCAGCACAGGATGGTTCTGAACTACCCGACGGTCATGACAGGAGGTTATTGTGTTACCCAAGCCACTCAGTATGGGGTTAAGTGCTGCACATATATTACAAGCAGCACCGAAGACCCGAGAGAGATAATAGACCATAAAATGGATGAGATTCTCCAGCTTAAATAGGAGTTAAGGATAGAACACAATTCCAGCTTAGCAGACATAGGTAAAGTCAGTGGATATGTTTCCTGGCTGAACCCCATGAATTGGTTCTCTGGACTGGGAGAATGGGCTCAGGGAATAATAGACAGTTTATGGAAGCTGCTTCTCTGTATCTGTGGTGTTATCATAATTTTCGGGTTATTTAAGGGTGTGAGGATGGTGACCCAGGGAAGGAATAAACATACAGAAAAAAATGAGTGTAAGGATGAACGGTAGCGTGGAAGATGGGGGTTTGGTATATGACCCCAAGATTGAAACCATCCATTGAGGGATACCATGCCAATGTATATTGTGATTTGTACTTCCCTTTTATGTTTTCTTCCCCCTCTCTGTGCCATTGATCATTGTCTCCAAAACGCCTGGATTTGGACTTCCTAAACACCCTTTATAGGTTGGATGCACACCACGTCTTACCCATGGGCCTTACGTGTCACGATCCGGGTATCTGGACGCCATTTCTTACCTATCAGATGCCTCCTAAGGCTGGCTCAGCGCTCCAGGACCGGATCCCATCTGTTATCCTGATGTGCACATTCCCGCATCCTCTCCTGTCTCTCTGGACGCAGTCACAGTAACGCCTTATACATCTGGCATGGCGTCTCCCGCGGCCTCCGCCGCCGTCCCTGAACTTCTGCATTCAGAGTGGCGATTACGTCAGCCGCGGCCTCCGCTGTGTCCGCGTGGTCGGATGTGCATCTGTCAGCCTGGCGTCTCCTGTCTCCGGTGGCCGGCGCCGCCATTACTGTTTTCCAGACCACATGGATTACAATCCAAACTTCCCTCCAAGTGTCTGCATGGGCGCAGCCATCTTGGATTCTGTCAGCTGATCTTTCCTACCAATCCGTTGTCAGTATTATTAATTTGCATAATTGCCTAGCCAATGCCTTCCTTGCTGCAGGTATAAATAGGTTGTGCCTGAGCAAGGAAGGCGTCAGTGCTTTGGTTGTCAAACCTAGTTCCAGTTTGTCTCTCTCCTGTGATTGTCTTCCAGGTTCCAGCTCCTGTCTCCAGACTTCTGCTATAGAGACCCGCACCAGCATTCCATCTGCGGTGTAGCCTGACTCTCCGATCCATTCTGGACTCACCTGTTTCCAGCTACAACATCACCTGCTTCCAGCTCAGCTTCCAGCAGTGTACAGCTTCTCTTAAAGGGCCGGTGTCCTTTCTGCAGTTTACCACTCTCCACCGGTATTTATTATTTCTCCGCTCTCAAATTCTACATTTCATCTATATTGCATCGCTCTCAAGCTTTATTTATTATTTAACTGGTTCCAGCCAGTATCCACTCCGTGCCAACACCTGTCTGGTTCTAACCAGTACCCACAGCAGCATTTTATCTACAGCAGTCCAGCTTTCCCTGGAACACCAGCTGGTACGACCCTGGGCTTTCCTCATTGCTACAGTTGAGCCTGGTAAGGACTTTCCAACTTGCAGATAATAAGAACTGTCTCATACCACCAGAGCTCTGTGGCCCCTGCCACCCTGTAGTACCCAGGAACTGTATTATTATTTCTCTGCTGATTTTTATGTTTCTTTTTACTGCTACTGTGATGCATGGAGTTTGTCATAAATAAATATCATTGACTTTTACTCAAGTTGTCGTGGTCACGCCTTCGGGCGGTTTCTCTTCATGTTACTTACATGTCCAGGGGTCTGATACAACCTCCCAGGTTCCGGTACATCTCAGCCCCTACAACTGAGGCTGCCTTCCGTCAGCTCAGGCCCTCAGTTGTGACAGTAAGCACTGACCTAATGAATCCAGCCGGAGACCAGGATCAAGCGGCCAGGCCGATGCAAGAACTGGCAGCCCGACTAGAACATCAGGAGGCTGCACAGGGCCACATCATCCGCTGTCTCCAGGATTTCTCTACTCGGCTGGATGGGATTCAGACAACTCTCCGTGGATCAGGCGCGTCTGGTGCGTCAACCGTGACTCCAACTATAACCCCACCCACCTTACCCGTTTCTGCTCCACGTCTTCATCTTCCAACGCCAGCAAAATTTGACGGATCTCCAAGATTCTGCAGGGGATTTCTCAACCAGTGTGAGATTCAGTTTGAGCTACAACCTGGCAATTTTCCCAGTGACCGTACAAAAATTGCCTACATCATCTCTCTTCTCAGTGGCTCAGCCCTCGACTGGGCATCACCGTTATGGGAGAGGTCCGACACCCTGCTATCTTCTTACACTGCATTCGTGTCAACATTCAGGCGCATCTTCGACGAGCCAGGCCGGGTAACTTCAGCTTCGTCTGAGATTCTCCGTTTACGCCAGGGATCACGTACTGTAGGACAATATCTTATACAGTTCCAGATTCTGGCATCTGAACTGGCATGGAACGACGAGGCCCTGTATGCTGCATTCTGGCATGGTTTATCCGAGCGTATTAAAGATGAGTTAGCTACCAGAGACTTACCCTCCAAGTTAGATGAGCTAATCTCACTTTGTACGAAAGTTGACTTACGTTTCAGAGAGAGAGCAACTGAGCGTGGAAGATCATCTGCTCCAAAATCTTCTGCTCCTCCTCCTCGCCAACTGTCACCAACTAAAGATGAACCCATGCAAATTGGCCGTTCCCGTTTAACTCCTGCTGAGCGCCGAAGACGTCTCTCTGAGTCTCTCTGTCTGTATTGTGCAGCTCCGTCTCACACTATTAATGCCTGTCCCAAACGTCCGGGAAACTCCAAATCCTAGCTCGCCAAGGAGAGGGCCGGCTAGGAGTAATGATCTCCTCTCCATCTCCTCAAGATTGTAATCTCCCAGTCTCGCTTCAAATTGCTCAACGTTATCAGAACGTCATTGCCCTCCTGGATTCCGGAGCAGCTGGGAACTTTATTACCGAAGCCTATGTTAAACGGTGGTCCCTACCCACCGAGAGACTTCCTTCCTCCTTTTCCTTAACTGCCGTGGATGGCAGTAAAATTTTTGATACAGTTATTGCTCTAAGGACTCTACCAGTTCGT